>NW_021131151.1:1096559-1125789 GCF_004193835.3 Ostrinia furnacalis
TTTTGCAATATCCTGTTGTAACTAAGCTTTAAGTTTACTAAGGTACCTGCATGCCAAATTTCAAGAGTCTATCTTACGCGGTTTAGATTTTTTCATACAAATGTTTTTTCCCACTAACTCCCGTTCCCGTGGGAATTTTGCAATATCCTGTTGTAACTAAGCTTTAAGTTTACTAAGGTACCTGCATGCCAAATTTCAAGCGTCTAACTTAAGCGGTTTAGATTTTTCGTACAAAAGGATTTTCCCGCTAATTCCCGTTCCCGTGGGAATTCCTAAGTATCCTATAACCTGCCCAGGAGTATGAAGAATAATTGTACCAAGTTTCGTTAAAATCCGTCGAGTAGTTTTTGTTTCTATAAGGAACATACAGACAGACAGACAGACAAAAATTTTACTGATTGCATTTTTGGCATCAGTATCGATCACTAATCACCCCCTGATAGTTATTTTGAAAATATATTTCATGTACAGAATTGACCTCTCTACAGATTTATTATAAGTACTAGCTTCCGCCCGCGGCTTCGCCCGCGTGAAATTAGTTTTTGTCAATCCTGGTCCCTTATGTCTAAGAGACTCTTACAGGGGCCAGCCTCACGTTGTGTACAAAAATATTTTTAAATGACCTAATTTAAAACATTTTTGTACACAACGTTTGCTGTTTTGTTATCATTTGTTAAAATGTGGAGATTGTTTGGACTCGACACTCGCGAGCAGGCCACGTACAGTTGGCCATGCGAAAAACAGTTTTTCTCTAAATGGACACCTGCTACTTTAAGTGTTTGCCCTTGCGCTTTGTTAATGGTCATTGCGAAGGCTGGTTTGAGGGGAAACTGGATTCTTTTAAACTGAAACGGTAAATCTGTAGGGATCATGGGTATGCGTGGAATCAAAACTTCTTCATCTTTAGCTATACCTGTCATTATAATTGCTCTAATAATATTGCGTCCTAGCTGCGTAATTTGCAATCGAGTCCCGTTGCATAGTCTCGGCGCTTCGAGATTTCTCATTAATAAAACTGGAACCCCAACTTTCAGTCTCAGCTTATGAGACGGCACTCCTGACAGCTCTAAAGAGTTTAGAAACTCGGTAGGATAAGACGTCACCTGTTCACTGTCCATGACAATATCTACTGACAAATATTCGACAACATCGCCTTGCACATGTGACATCATTCTTTCATTGATCTTTCCCACGATTTCATTGGTCGGTGCTAATATTGCCCTTTCACACAGCCATTCTCTATTCCTCATGTTATATTCTAAACCGGGATAGACGTTGTTTTTAAGATCTTCCAAGTTTTGGACAGCATTACAAAATTCTTGATTTAATGTAATCATGCCGTTAGCGTCCGTAGTCATTCGACCTTCACCGATTTTCAATAGAGCAGCTGCATATTGCCCCGATTGCGTATCATTATGTAGTTGTACTCGCATGTTTTTAGTGAGACAAAATTTTTTTACATGCACCCATAATGTAGACGCTTTCAAACATGCATTTATCTCATCTGCTGGAGTGCCTCTAGTAATGACAGGTAGTGTCTGTCGAAAATCACCAGCAAGCAGCACTACCATCCCACCCATTAAACTCGGGTTACTTCTGATATCTTTCAGAGTCCGATTGAGCGCCTCGATCGCTTTTTTATGCGACATTGTGCACTCATCCCACACCAACAGCTTGCATTGCTGTAGCATTCGGCCACGATCGCTGTTTTTTGTGATGTTACACACTGGAATTTCCTCATGATGTAAATTTAATGGGAGTTTAAGTACTGAATGTGCCGTGCGGCCACCATCGAGCAGCGTCGCTGCAATTCCAGAGGAAGCTACAGCAACAGCTATTCCTTTGTCTTTGCGAATTTGGGCTAAAAGTAAATTTAATAAAAAAGTTTTTCCAGTGCCTCCTGGCGCATCTAAGAAAAACAATCCACCCTCACCATTATAGATTCTTTGCACAACAATATCAAAGACTAATTTTTGTTCCGTGTTTAATCGAGGAACTGACTCTGATATTTGTTGCTGTAAAGAAGAGACATTGTAGTCCAGTTCTCTTATTAAATCACCACTGACTTCTCCGATTCTTTGTGGCCGGTTCATTCCAAAATCTGATAATGTCTTCCCAGATATAGCCATCACTTGGTCTTCAATCTTAGTTAGCGCCTCGTTATATACTAAATCATTATATGTGATATTGGGATTATTTTGTTGTAGTCTGTGCAAAATATCGTCAGACATATCATTTTGGTACTTTTCCCATAATATCTGAGGATTTGAAAGACCACACGTCGCTATGAGAATGGCAAAAAGATCTCTCACCTTAGCTGCTGATCTACATTGTGCAGCCTCTTCTAATGTCGAGTCCCAATGATTGTCATTCTCTAACAATCCTCTAGTTTCACAGGCTTCTCGGAAGGTAACAAACGTTTGACCGTTGTAGTTCTTGAGATCATTGAACGAAGTTGGCCCACGCACGTGGTGTAGCAGTAGTCTCAAACAAAAGCATTCAATGTTGCTAACGTGGACAGTATAGACCCGTCCTAATGCATCCCCAGATTTAACGCCAGGCCAATCCAGAACAGCAGATCCTTGAATTCGGCGTTTCCAACATTTTCTACCTGCATCCCACGTGTAATACCGAGGTACTTGAACGTACAAAAGTGTTTTTGCAAATTCATCTGATCTGCAAAGGTCAAAAAAGGCGGTCAAAGTGGTTTTTGGTGGTGTTGTCACTCGCTGGTGAAAATTATTTTCATTAAAATAAATTCGTTCACCATTCTCTAGATGCACACTGAGGTGCGTAACAGTAGGATGCCTTTCATGCAAAGGAAACCCTAACAGGCGCCATACAGCTTCGTTGCTGCTGACATAGCGACCAGACTGAAACGTTTGTACTTCGTCTACTGGGTTTGAGGACTCTGAGCTTCTGAAATTAAAAATAGCTTGATCGCTGCCTTTATTAATATATTTGCAGATGTATTTGATTGCACGTACGGAACCGCAAGCTTCTACATTTATATGGGCGTTAAAAGTTTTTAATAGGACAGGCGAATATGGTACTACCCAACTATTGTCGACAGAAACTTGACTACCATTTCGGAGTTTAACAGATGCCGTCCGGCCTCCGTCTTCTGGTGCTCTTCTACGATACATCGGGTAGCCGTTCTCATTATGGAGAGTCTCTTTCAGTAGGTTGCGAGGAAATTTTTTTGTACATTTACGGTCTTTCATGCACGGGCACTGAGGGTTTTCAGCCCCGCATGGACCATGGATCATGTTTTTCATAACAATATCATAAAGTGCCTTGTCATTGTTAGGATCTGGTATTTCAGCGCTTATAATTTTATCGATTTGGTCAGGTCGCAATTTATCTTTTAACCAAAGCAAAATGTGGGCATGTGGGAGTCCTCGCTTCTGCCACTCAATGGAATACATAAAGCATTGCACTTCTCCAAAAACCCTTCCTTTAGTAATTACAGTCATAAGCTTTTTAACTTTTAACCTAAACACTCTGGCAATGACATCGTGCCTATCGTTGGCGCTTTGACCTGGCATTAATTCGTCAACTATTTCAGACCAAGATGGATTGCAGGTGAAGGTTACAAATAAATCAGGTCGACCATACGTACGCACATAGGCAAATGCGTCTTGAGTATACTCGTGTAAGTATCGGGGACTGTTCACAAACGAAGAGGGCAGAATCACCATTTTACCTATATTATTAGGGTTCACGTTGGCATCATTCGATACAGCATCTTGGAGATGAATATAATTTTCGGCTCTTAGTTTTGTTTGATTTAAAGATATGTATCGCAATCTTTCGCTTTCAACCTTCACGTACATATCAACATAAAACTGGTTAGCGAGCTGTTTGCATCGTTGTATTACGTTAAAATCGTCTTCGCGTATCATCATATGATAGGCATAAAAGTCCATGCTCGATACTTTTTTGTTGGGCAAGGGGAGCTTGGTCACTGGATTGACTTGTGGAATTTGAAAATGGTACCCCTCTTGTCCCTTGCTAAACATAAGCGGGTATTGTAATGCGTCATAAAACTTGTGTGTGTCCGGCACCCTGGTCAATGTATTGTCACGGGTTTGTAAAACAATATCACGCGATGCGAACTGTTCACCACACACCATGGCGGCGACTTCGTTTATTAAGGGTGCATTATAACGTCTTTCATGTTCCCCGCTTGGCGTACGATCTGGGTGTATTACTAATTTGTAATTTTCCCCTGGCATTCTTTCTAAGGCTGTTTTGAAGGTGTTAATGAGGTTATTATGTTCGTGCAACATTCTTTGAATTTTTAAAACAATGTCCCTCTCAACTCCTTCAATATTTTGACATCTGCGGTCAACCTCGCTGTTTTCGTCTCCCATAAAATAAATCTGTAGAAATTATGGTTGATCATTGTTTGTGGGAAGCAAAGAACCAATCCTATGATAAACTTGCCCTTGTACCGTAAATGTGGGTGAGAATCCAGGCATGATGACCTCATTACCCACACCAAATGATGTCATCTGAAAGCAAGAATTGTACTTTCTTATTCTGTTTAAAAATCGCCGAGATTCATTGCTGTCATATAGAAGTAAGGATTTGAGTGGCTCCTCGGGGTCACCAAGCGTTGGTACTGATACTTTGCCTCCAGAACAGCACATACCTGGGGTCTCTTCCTTCCACTTGAGTGCATCACAGTGTCTGCATTTATTGGCCATTCTACCTATGAGGACTAATCGATGATTAAAGTAATCAATTAACGGATCATAATCAAAAGCAGCATCGGCAAATGCCTCCCACGTATTCATCGTAAACGTACGTCTCCTTTCTGCTTGCCGCTCGGAATTAATTAAACGTCGTCTACGTGTTTCTTCGGAGGTCTCTGCGGCTATGTACGAAGCTTGACGCTCAGCATCTAAGATTTGGCGAGCTTGGGTCTGCTGAGAGGTCTCAGCAGCTCTTTGAGCCGCGTGACGCTCGGCATCAATGACTTGGCGAGCTTGGGTCTGCTGAGGGGTCTCTGCAGCCCTTTGTGCAGCATGACGATCAGCGTCTAAATTATGACGGGTCTGCGTGTGCTCAAAAGTTTCAGCAGCCCTTTGAGCTGCGTGACGCTCGGCATCTAAAGTCCGACGGATCTGTGAATCCTCTTCTGATTCCAGTGATCTAGCAAGTTTAGCAGCCCGAGCTCTGCTAGAGCTATTAGCTAAATTGGACTTTCGTTTGCGAGGCATCGTAGAAAAACAAAAATGAAATGAATCGAACAAAACAGATGTACAGATTAAGATTTATTACACTGCACAACAGCATTTCTGATGATTGGGTTATGTTACATGATATTAGTCCAATTTTTAATGACGATTTCAAATCTGTGATTGAAATATCTGTATCAGCTCTGGTTAAAAAAATATGACACTTGGGTCTTTTTGTAAAAAAACACTATTTTTTTAGAGATGATCCTATTTTATGAAGTTGTTAAGTTGAAAAAACTTTCTTTTATTTGACTTCCTTGCTGATGCTGAAGGCAGACAGCTCTTCTGAATGATTCAACAGCAGTCAGCCATCATGTGTGCATTCCAGTGGCCCTGATAGCGTCCCTCTATCGTACGAAGGCCCTGGTGGATTTGCTCGCCATGTTCTTCACTTAGATCCTAAAGAGTTGTTATAAAATTGTTCAGGTGATTGCGAAGAGAGTGTAATTCGATGTTTATATTACATCCAACCAAAAAAACATGTTTGTAAGTGACTCATACGTTGTTCGATGTGTAAGAATAGTAAGATTTTTTCGGATTTTCCAAAAAAAAAATTAAAATGCCAAAATAACTCATTCCATGTCTTTTCGGAAGACTTGAAGATCCTAAATCTCTAAAACGATCGTTTAAACCATCTTGGCTACATGGTTTTGAAAATTTCGGGTCACATTCAAAGTCTCTACCACACTGACAGTTTTCGCCTCAAAATCCTCATGTGAAGTATCAACATGAGGTTCAGGTGACTTCTTAGGGTTGAAAAGACGTCTACATGCCAAACGTATGCAAGGAATTACCATTTAGTTCAATATTTTTTGGTTAATACCATTTTTGTTCAAAAATAAAAATAACAGTCGTCGCGATGGTTCAAGGGTTCCTTTCAGATCATAGCGGTTTCGTACCTAAATCTACACATATTCTTATTTGTTTATAAACGTAAAAACTCAACGCATCTTTTCCACGCCTTTTGCGGAATTCAAGGCTTATCTTTCATTTCCACTGGGTCCCCAAACTAATTTTTGTAAGCCAATTTTACGAACTTTGTCACATTTAAACGGATTATTTAAATATATCCTCTCTGCAAATGAAACAAAATTGATTTAGATCAATCACACAAACACTTCTTAATGCTACCATATTAAATTATACAAAGAAAACATAGTATTTTTTGAACTGTCGGCGAATTAAGACTGAAATTTAGCAATTTTTGAGTGAAAGCTATAACACGTAAACAAGAGCTGCTACGAAAAAATGGATGGCAGATTCAGAATCAGCGACGTCAAATTAGTAAACATCATGTAATGAAAGTCAATCATCAGCCAAAAGTTGCAATTTTGTTGTGCAGTGTTATATTAAAAAAAAAAACCTTTAATAAGCACCTACTCGGTAAAAATGATGCGCTCATCCCACGGCGATGTCAATTAAACACATCGTCCGTCACGTTTAAATGGAAAAAAAGTAACTAAGAAATTAAATTATCAATATTTATTTACAACCAATGCATAAAATAGTAGGAGGTTAGTAGCTTAGGTTAGTTTTACACCTACTACGACCTCTTAGATTAATTAAAAAAAGGAAATAAAAGCAAATCGGATTTTTTTAAAGTAACGGAAACTATCTTACCTACTTTTAACTATGAACTAAAAGAAATATCAAGTATGTACAAAATTAATTTACAGGACCTAATTAATAAAAAACACTTAAAAAGTTATACGAAACAAAAAAAATAATTTTACTGGATCGAAAAATGTAATTCTCTATAGCGCAAATTTCTCTAATCGCATGCGTCCGACAACGACGTCTGCCCTCACGTGTCTGCCCGTTCGGGTAGGCATAGTTAGATTCGTGCGCTCCCCCACCACACGACAGCGCCGCGCCGTTGCCTGCCGCAGATGCCGCCACACTTCGGCGAATGTGCGCGACGACGACCGACGGCAGCGGCGGCGATGCAGAGTATTCGTTAAAAGGAATTTAAACTTCAAAAGCGAACTTTTTTGTAACTTGATACACCCAAAACTTCTAAATTACATGTTCCTAGGTTCAGTGATTAAGATTTCGTATACAAAAAGTTTGGCTTTGTAGTTCCAGTTCCGAATCCGTTCCGTTCGAATTTCGGGAATTCCGTTTGTAGAAAAATTCTGCACATCCTTTGAGACCTACGTACCAAGATTCATGGTCTTATCTTCAATTCAACCCCTATTTCACCCCCAAACTGGTAAAAATTTCAAAATGCTAGAACAAACGATTTTTTGTTTCTTATGACGTGATATTTGACGAACTTGCATACTAACTTTCAACCCTTATTTCACCCCTTAGCTGGTCGAAATTTCAAAAATGCTAGAACAAATGTTTAATGATTTCTTATCAAGTGCTTAAATATAAAGTTTCATGGTTTTATCTTTTAAAATTAAGAAATCCCATACAAACTTTCAACCTCTATTTCAACCCCTTCATCCCTTTTTTTCGAAATAAAAAGTAGCCTATGTTCTGTCTCAGGGTCTAAAGATTGTCTGTACCAAATTTCATCGAAATCGGTTGCGACGTTTAAGCGGGAAAGCGTAACAGACAGACAGACAGACAGACAGACAGACAGACAGACAGACAGACAGACAGAGTTACTTTCGCATTTATAATATTAGTTGGGATAGTTGGGATGGGATAGATTACAAATTTTGTTCAAAATGACCGCCTCGGCAACACGTATGTATACACTCACGAAATCTTCTAATTTTGACTGTTGTCGTATGCAGCCACATTTCTCTTTTTATTACTACACAAAGGCGGTATCTACTCGTGGATTGGAAGAGATGGCCCTATACAGTGGCCTGCACGTTCCCCAGACCTAATTCCGTTAGATTTTTACGTCTGGGAACGAGCTAAAGAACTGGTGTACGTAACGGATTCAAACAATAGAAGAACTACAACAACGAATAGAAAACGCCTTTGTAGTAATAAAAAGAGAAATGTGGCTGCATACGACAACAGTCGAAATTAGAAGATGTCGTGAGTGTATACGTTGCCGAGGCGGACATTTTGAACAAAATTTGTAATAATTAATAAACGATCAAAATAATTATTTTCGTCCTTAAATTCAAGAAATCCACATTGAAAAACGATAGGGAAAAGGTTTTTACATTGCATAAGATAAATAATTTTTACCTGTTAGGTGTTTAACGTGCTATTCACACAAAGAGGGGCTATAAACACAAATTTCGCAAATCAGTCCGAGTAGAGTCAATGCACTAATTTAAGGAATTTGTGAAGTTGTTGTTATTATTTCAACAAGATTAGTATACCATTTGAATGGGGATAGACTAGAGAAGTTTTGATAAAATCCGAAGATCGCTATGTCTATTATTTATTTTTTTATAGCCATGTAAACTTAAATGTTCAGTCCATTTTTAACTTTTCGGAAAACTTCAAAGCTGAATTTAAAAAAAACTAGATGATATTTGCCAGTAAATTTAGATTTGATGCAACCCTACATCAATGCACATCAAAACAAAATATTTACTTTGAGGCTACGCCTAGTAGTTTTTTTTAAATCGAAATTAAATGATGCGATTTGGGTATTTTGGTGAAATTACTAAAAAAATTAATATAAAAGTAGCCGCCTGGTATGGAACGTGTTATGGGGGCTGAAAATATAGGAAATGACCCATTCTATCCGCCAAATCATTTTGGCACACGATGCGCCAAACACCCTGTATAAAAACAGTAATAATGCTAAATAACAGGCGATACTAAAAAAATACATAAAATACCCTCAAAATGCCAACAAATGATAAAAAAAGATACTTTTTGAAAAAAATCTGCTTAAAAATTCGTATTTTTTTTGGTTATTTGATAAATTTCTCCAAAAAATGCCCCTATAACAGGTGGTTTTTATTACTTTGTATTATTCTCTATCGTATTATCTTTGTAAAACCAAAAATCGCATGTCTCTATCCCTATCACAACATTTGCTATGATCGTTTGAACAAAGGCCTGCCACAACATTATTCTCCGCTACAGGTAGAGACAATTTTAATTTTAACTAAAATGCTTATTTTACTTCGAAATCTTTTGTTTTTATTTGAAATCTAACTTGTCTTTATCAAAATTACAAATCTAGAGCCATTTTCAGTTTTGTTGTTAACGAAGCGTTGAATGGCGCGCCCGGAGAGGCTTAGTTCAAACGATCATTGCAAACGTTGTGATAGGGATAGAGACATGCGATTTTTGGTTTTACGAAGGTAATACGATAGAGAATAATACAAAGTAATAAAAACCACCGGTTATAGGGGCATTTTTTGGAGAAATTTATCAAATAACCAAAAAAACACGAATTTAAAAGCAGATTTTTTTCAAAAAGTATCTTTTTTTATTATTTGTTGGCATTTTTTGTTTCTTTTATGTATTTTTTTAGTATTGCCTGTTATTTAGCATTATTACTGTTTTTATTTTATCAGGATATACCGCTTAGTTTAAAAGTTATTACGTTTTCTTTACAATAAGTAATTGGAAGAAAAAAAAATCTATAAAAAATTTAAAAAAAAAACAAAAAAAATTTGACCTCTTTTTTGTCGATAAAAATAGGTCTAGTTTCATCTATTTTCATATGTACACTTTAACGTGACTCACACTGTATATTATTTAAGCCAAAATCGGTACAGTACTAAAATTAATGAGTTGTCCCAGTCGCCGGAAGAAAATGATTTCATTTTTACGGATCCGGCGATTGGGACCGCGGTCCTAGTTAACTGCGGTCCCAGTCGCCGGAAACCTCGATAAATTATTTTATTTTTCTATTGCTTTAATTCTTGAATTTTCTCGTTGTTGGAACGAGTTACCCGATAAAAATACACAAAAACATTTGTACAACTGCGTCTGAGCGTGTGTTTTGTCGCGATCGAGTAAACAGAGCTCAAGGCCGAGCGTGTGGTGTTAACGGATTAGGCTGTAGTACACTGAAAGAGGTAAATCTTCGAATCCAACTCGGCTGGGCAGCGTTCGGGAAGCTTCGCGATATGCTCACGTCCGAAATACCGCAGTGTCTCAAGACAAAAGTCTTTAACCAGTGTGTGTTGCCAGTGATGATTTATGGATCTGAAACTTGGTCGCTTACTATGGGCCTTATAAGAAGGCTCAAGGTCACCCAAAGAGCGATGGCGCGGGCTATGCTCGGAGTTTCCCTGCGTGATCGAATCAGAAATGAGGAGATCCGCTAGAGAACCAAAGTAACCGACATAGCCCGTAGAATTGCTAAAATTAATTGGCAGTGGGCGGGGCACATAGCTCGTAGAGACGATGGCCGTTGGGGCAGAGGAGTTCTCGAGTAGCGACCACGGGCTGGTAGACGTAGCGTGGGCAGGCCTCCCACTAGGTGGACCGACGATCTGGTGAGGGCATGCGCCGCGTAAGTAGCGCTCTATAGTGCTCAGCCTAGAATGGTCTATGTTGCAGAAGTCATAGCATTCGATTTCACACATAGCGTCGCATTCGCAATGGAATGTCAGCACGCCGATCTTCGATCGTATAAAATATTTTAATCTTCATCTACATTTACCTTGTGGTAAGAAAAACATTGTGTAGAATTCAAAATCCACGTACATTTTATCAACAAGAAGAGAAGAATACAAATGAATACTGATTGTACCTACTTAATTGTAGGTAAATTGTATTTATACTTAGTATAAAATGTAATATGTAGGCTTTGACAACATTGTAGCAATAAAGAATTTGAATTTGATACAAATTGCGTGTATTTAGTTTTTTATTCACCCTAAGTTCAACAGGTCATAGTAAGTTATCAATTACAAAGGTGGCCGAAGGTGGAAACAAGCTTCACACTGAATCCTCAAGCACAGAGGAACTGGCTATCTTACCTCCAACACTGCTGACATTGCGGTTATGGCGAAAAACTAAGGCCCGGTTTCCACTAAGGCGAAGCGGAGCGGAGAATTGTCGGGCTGTCAAATTTTTCTATCGAATTTGTGTTGTTTGTTTCGGAGTCCTCCACCTGGACATGAGCTCCCCTGGCTTACTTGGAAGTCTTTAAATAGACTTCGGACGCAGGTCGGCCGTAGTAAGGACATTTTTTTCAGGTGGGGATTCTTGGATGGCTTAAACATGGAGTGCAGGTGCGGTTTTGTTCCCCAGTCGATGAAGCACACGATGTCGTGCCCTGAGTGCCGCAGCAACTACACGCAGGAGGATTTGATGAATGCTGCTGACAACGCCACACTTGTAGCGGAGTGTGCCGCAACTGTGGTCTAGTGGTAAGACCACCTGCTTCAGACGCAGAGCTCCCGGGTTCGATTCCCAGTGGTAGCAGATTTTTCTGTTCGGTTTAGTTGGTGGTAGGGCTTGTTCTAAGTCCGCCTGGCTAGCTACCACCATATTACCTAAGTCCGTCGCCATAACAACAATGTTAACAGCATTGTTGTGTTCCGGCAGTTAGAGGTAAGATAGCCAGTTCCTCCGTGGTTGAGGATTCCGGGTGAAGCTTGCTTCCACCTTCGGCCTGATCGTCACTTACCATCAGGTAAGATACAGGCCAAGAGCTTCCTCGTTGTGGATAAAAAAAAAGTGTAGGTTTGTTGTCGACACGATAATAAGAAGACTTGGCTGAAATGAAGCTAAAGGAACACTCACCATGACTTCTTCAGGGTCAGCCTCAACGATGACCTGCTTGAACTCGACGTCCCCGTTGGAGATGGCCTCGGAGCCCCCCACTTTAAGAACCAATGGCCTAGTGCGAGGCCTGCCTATGCTACGTCTTCCGGCCCGTGGTCGCCACTCGAGAACTTTTCTACCCCAACGGCCATCGACTCAACGAGCTTTGTTCCCCGCCAACTGCCACTTGATTTTAGCAATTCTGTCAGATATGTCGTTCACTTTCTCCTGCGGATCTCCTCATTTCTGATTCGATCACGGCCTTTGTCCAGCAGTGGACGTCTTTTGTCTGAAAACATCTCCAAGCAAGTCAATAGAACACTCACCATGACTTCTTCAGGGTCAGCCTCGACGATGACCTGCTTGAACTCGACGTCCCCGTTGGAGATGGCCTCGGAGTCGTAGTTGGGGTCGTTGGCGTCTTCCACCAGCTCCTCCAGCATCTCTGAACCTGGAGCGCCCCAGACACCCTTGCCTCCGGCGCCACCTGGGAGAAAAACAATGTTGAAAACTTGGAAGCGTACTTTCAAGTACCTATAGGAGAGTACCTCTTGTTTGTATCGTAAACGAACTAAAGTCGCTGACATAGCCCAACGGATTAGCAAGCTGAAGTGGCAATGAGCAGGGCACATAGTACGCAGAACTGATGGCCGATGGGGCAGCAATGTTCTGGAGTGGAGGCCGCGTACCGGAAAACGGGGCGTGGGACGTCCACCCACAAGGTGGAGACCGACGACATCATAAAGGTAGCAGGAAAGCGCTGGACGCAGGCCGCTACCAACCGGCTAACATGGAAAGCATTGGGGGAGGCCTATGTTCAGCAGTGGACGTCCTATGGCTGAGATGATGATGATGATGATGACCTCTTGTTTGCGGTTATCGCTACTAACACGCGTTAAGAGCGTTTACGCGAAGCGCGGCGTTTCAAGGGGCATCATTGGAAATGATCCGCGCGCGGCCTTTTTTAATAGTTTTCAAATGTTTATAGCAAAACAATAACAATGAATTATATATCGTTTCAAAATATATTTAAAGAAGATGTTATTTTATTATAATAAGCTATTTTTATGTTGAATTAAAGAAGAATAATGGTGTAAAAATCACTTTGATTTTTGGGTATTTCACGTTCTTTGAATTTGTGATTTCTTATTGTAAAATGCATAAATTTAAAAAAATTCTCAACTAACTATTTGCCTAAGGACCTATGCTATAGGATATAAATGTTTGTTATATCGTTTTCACAGTATTTTTATAAAAATTTCAGCTTGTAAACTGATGCTAAAGTGGAAATTTGAAAACCTGTGTGGACTTATCTTGATAGAATTCTTAAATACTATATTAATCGAAATATTTTCTCAACTAACTATTTAGACGACGAAATTTCCTAATTATTTATGACCATAACATATTTGTAATGTAACTGGTTAATGATTGTAACGGGTTGAAAAAGTACTATTTTTGCGCCAAACGGCGTAAACGCTCTTAATCGCATTTTCTACAGCATCGCGCGACAGAATCGCTACAAAAAGTCGCCATGGGCGAGGACATGAAGAATCCTTTTTTTTAACAGATGACTAAAATAAGTATATAAGTATAAAGTATATTGCATAAATTAAGAGTCCCGTACCGCTCGTGCTAAGCTAATAAATGGTCAATCTATAAATTTTCTGATCTTCAGTCATCCTCAAACCAATATAAATGTTAGCTAACAAACACTTGATATTTTGTCTGTTGCATTAAAATGATAAGCACTCGAAAACAAAGATTAAAGTAGATTGCAGTGGTTATGAAAGAAGGTATTTGATATCAAATCAAACTTCTTATCACAAAATAAACATAATATTTAGTTAATAAACAATATTGTAATTTTATAGGTAATCAAATTGATGATTGTTTACATGTAACAAGGAAAATTAATTGGATTTAATAAAATATGTAACTAGGCTGGACCATGTAAGAAACACACACATAAGAGGCACCTTCAAAGTGAGACCTATCCCAGCTAAATTGCTGGAGAGCCGTCTGCGGTGGTACGGACACATCATGAGGCGACCACCCGACCATATGACCAGAAAAGTGCTAGACATCCAAACTAAGCCCCGCGGACGAGGAAGACCCTGAATTACATGGATGTCCGTAATCAATAACGACCTTAAAGAAGCCCAAGTTAACAGTAACACAACCCAGGGCCGAGCCGCCTGGAGACGCATGACGCGAAGGGCCGACCCCAAATAAAATGGGAATGGGCCAGGCAAAGTAGTAATATAAAATATGTAACTACTTAAGTCTCACAGAGTGATAAAATTTATTAATTTCAAGCCTTGAGAAAGATGAAGGTATTTAGCACTTGGTTCCTCATAGGGTGTGTAGACGGGGCTATCTGCTAAGAACAGATTTTACGAAACTCCACCCCTAAGGAAGTAAAACTGACTCCACAGTTCACGCGTACGAAGTCGCGGGCGGCCGCTAGTAATAATCTAAATTCTTGACAGTAAAGCTTACAGGATTACATACTGGATTTAAGTTGCATCAGACTTTAGGCAAATAATGATAATCCTAGCCAGATAATTGTAATAAACTTTATTATCTAGATAATTTTGAACTCTTGAAACTGTACAAGTTGATAAGAACTGATAACATGATATTTTAGTCAGTGAGTTGTTTTGAATGATAAAAACATAAAATATAACAAATATAAAATATCTGTGTGGTTTTGTTTGTCCCAATTAAGTATTAATATTAATAATTCTGTATTTATTATTAAGTCTATATTTTCCATTACATATAATGTCTATCAATACAGACTCCTCCCATGTTCTTCTGATTAATTTTAGTTGCAGGTCTAATGACAGTTTAACTTTCCCCGGGACAAACTTGGCCTTCACTGGTTGGGTTGGCGGTCAAGCTGTAGATCCTGGCTACACAGGAGTTGCAGCGGTGGGAACGAGAGGTGGGAATAGTCCCAATTAACACTACATTCAACCTCTATTATAGAGTTCACATTTCTTAATTTGTTGTTTATAAAAATTACATTTAATTTTGTTAATTACATGAACTTTATCTCAACAGCTTAAGGTTAATATAAATATAATATTTTTGATGTAATAATGCTGTTCATTTACAAAAACATGGATGATAAGGTACCAATAATTATAATGATTTATTTAAATTATTGTTTAGTCTGAAGCAGCTATATGTACTATTGAGCTGTTTAATTACCAAGTTCTTAATGGAATATCTCAAAAAGCTTTTACAAGGAATATCTCAAAAATCCTTCAACTGTGAGTAATAATATTGATTTTTCTAATTTTAACAAAAAAAGAACAGAATCATTTTATTTAATTATAGTGGATCAGTTCCTTATAAGTATCTGATAGGTTATTAGAAAGTTATCTGTTGGATAAACTATACATTTTGGCCACAAAGATATCTGATAGATAAAGTTAAGATTTAGTTGTTAGATAGTGATAAAGGACAGATAACAGCCAAAAACTTTTTCAGGAACTAGTGAAAACTGTAGTTAGGTAGTCATGTAATTTATTAATTAATTTGCTAATTCTACTCATTAGCATAAAAAACTTCCGGCAATTCGAATTTAAAATGCGTTTTAACAACTTGTAGAGGTATAAATATTTATGTTTACATTTTAAATGTCAAAATGACCTTGAATGAGGATCAGTACTGTTGTAGAAAATTCAATAAAACTTGTATCTACGTTAATCTTTAAGACATAAGAAAGATATATCTTTTTGAATTATCCAAATCGGACCATTACTTACGAAGATATTAAGTAATAAACATAGGCCGTTTTTGCCGCTAAAAGTCAACGTACGCAAGGCCGCGTGACGTCATTATATCCGAATCGAGCGCAGCCGGCGTACTAATGGGATGGAAAATATTTTTTTCCGGCTAAACTATCAGTTTTAGAAAAAAACATTTTCATAGCAATGTCATATTGTTAGAAGTTATACCTTATTGTTAGAAGTAAATAAATTAATACTTATACATTTTTATATTTTACTTGGAAGAAGATATGACTCTAACAACACTTATGTACACTTTATTTGAATAAATCGCCAAATATACCACCGCGGAGACCCCAATCGCGTCTCTGCGTGCCATTGAATCGTATGAGCGTATGGATTTTTTGCGTTATTTTTCACAATTTCCATTTTTAAAAATTACCTATCGATAGCTTACTTTATTCTGATGAATAAATGTCATTACAAGTTTTTCTCTAAAACTGATAATTTGGCTAGAATAAAATATTTTCTATCCACGCAGTACGCCGGCAGCGTTCGAATCGGATATAATGACGTCATCGTCCCCGCGCCGGGCGGTCAGTGAACTTTTTTAGTAATTTGGCCATAACTTTGTCAATTTTTGTCGTAGAACAAAAATTTTTGCACTGTGTATTAAGGATTTCTTAGCCCTATAAATCTGCATTCACAGCTAAAAATCGAAATGATCCTCATTAGCAGGCGCTAAAGAGGTTAGGAAATTGATATTTGCTATTGAACAGGGTAGGGCTCCTAATCTATGGCTAGATACCGGTTACAAGGCCTAAAACGAACGATAATGAAAGTTGTTTTGAATTACCTAACCAGTCATTCAAGAACTACGACCTATGCCAAGACTCGTATGGCGTCAGTCGCCATGTATAATAAAAATAACATACAGCTCGATTGATATCCGCAGACGCGAACTGCGCACATAACCTGTATCTGGGCTGACCTTGAAGCAGAAACTTCTAAAACGCATGCGGCAAAACCATAATATTATTATTCCGTCGTAGTAAACAAAGGTTACGTAAACCGTACCTGTGTTCACTGCGTTCCTATTTCCAGAAAAATCGACGCAATATGCCGGCTATTGATGTTTTATAGGTTGCTTATAATGTAGGGAAAGGTTCAGTCGGCGAGCTCACCTTTTTTCGGCAAGCCCCGGCCGTGTCCATTGCGTGGTCGGCGGCTATTCTTCCAGCTACGGTACTTGGGTAAAGGAGTCGTACTAGCAACTCCACCATCTTTGCTGTTCGAGCGGGCGTATTTCTTGCCTTTGCGTTTCAAGCGCTCGCTATTAGAAGTCGTAGCGTCTCCCGCTGCGCCCTCGTCGGCGGCCACCGGCTTCGCGTTCTCATCCACCGCCACGTTTTCGTCGGCACGGTCGACCTCCATCGTGGCGAGAGGATTCAATTGAACGCTCAGCGGGAGTGGAAAAAGAGTTTTTTATGAATGATTTACAGCGCAAGGGAGCGAATCGACTTGGATTCTCACAAGAATTAGATCCCAAGAATAAGATTGGGCCTATAAACAATGGACCGCACCACGACGCACGTATTTGTTTTGAGAGCGCACCAGTGTGAAGTTAGCAAAATAACATGGCGGCGGTCGACGAGGCGATAAGTAGTACCAACTGTAAAATAAAAACACTTATTTAATAGTTCCAAGATATGATTACAGATGGCGCTAACATTGACTAGAATGGTATTCAATAAAAATCAGTTTTGTTATAAAAATTAGGAAAGTTATTTCCGAAAATCAAAGTTTTATAAATTTAAGCAGCTAGAACTCCTTTCATATAGGACTTAAATACAATAAAATTGTTTCATGTTGTTTTTATTAATTAAGATTATGATTTAGATTCTCATCTCATTCTCATCACTAGTAAAAAAAATTTTGATAATGCCAACATAAAGATAATTGCTGTCAAAAGTGACACGTAAATTTTTGTAAGTTTTCCAAAATTACAAAGTGAACTTTTTTGTTTTTATCAATAAAATAATGAAAAAACACAAAGAAAACTTATTTGCTGAGAAGTTCCACTTGCTAAGCAGTCAGCAATCTGAAGATATAACTTGGTCGTCCAGCGAGTCGAGTGATTTCGAGACAAATCCACCGAACGTCGACAAACTTTGTAACATTACTAATAGGAAAAGCATTAAACGAAAACGTAAGCAAACAGTGCCAAAGAATATCTCTAACTTAGATGTAACCATCGTAGATGTGAATAAAGATGCTAAAAGACCATCAATCAAAGTTGAAATTGAGGATCCCTTATTCAAAAGTGAAAATGAAATTTCGGGTGCCAAATCGCCAATTTTAGGATCTACCCAATATTTCCCGCCTTATCAATGCAAGAATATCGATACCTCTCCCATTATCACGACAAAATCATTTGAAAACCGGTCAAAAGTGATAACAAGTCCAATTTTAGTCTTGAAGGCAGCATCGCCGAAAATATCCCCAAATGTACGCAAGAAATTATTTGAGAATAAGAAAAACATCTCCGAGAATACCGCAGACATACATAAAAGTAAATTGTTAACTTCAAGTAATAATAACTATTGTTTAGACCGAAGAAAAGTACTCGATGAAGAATTCAACAACAATTACAACAAAGTTACCAAACAGAAAAAAGACATTATAAAATCTGAAATAAATCACTGTAAAGAAGAAAATAGTGAACTTCAATCAATAAAATGTGAATTATCAAGTCAAAAAAGTGTAAAATTTGATAATACAGATGAAATTGAGATTTTAGAAACACAGCAGAGCAGTAATTTTGAAAACACACCAAGAAAACTTAATTTGGATGAAAGTGTATCAATGTTGAAGACTTCAAGCACAGAACTAGCTAAAAAAGTTGAAAGCTACTTCGATTGTCATTTTAGTTCGGAGAATGCATCTCAAAACACAATCAGTGAAGTATCAACTCCGAAAAACAACTCAAGAAGTAGCGACGACATCGAAATACTAACCATAACGACTCAAGTAGTATCAAAAAGTAGTATGGAGTCTATGAAGCCAGAGATAGAAGTAACCACAAATAAAAAAGAAAAAAAGATTCGCTACAAAAAGGATGGTCTAGCCTACAGGTTGAACTCTTTAGTGAAAAAGCAAGCGGCCAGTATTTCTCTCTGGCATCATGAGAAGTTTTTGGCGGCAAATTCAAATTTTTTCATTCCAAAAGGAGAGTTTCTTGGGTTTAGGATTTGCAAGATTCATTTCAAATATGGCTGCTACCTACTTGAGGCTATGGACACAAATGATGATAATTTTATGATTTTTATCAATAAATGCCACATGACAAGTGAAACAATTTCTGAAGATAGCATCCTGAAGCTGTATGAACCATATAAAATGTTAAGTTTTAATAATAACTGTAAATATGTGATCAATGTTGTTAAGTTTGAATTTGTAAATATTAAGAAATAATATCTTCTGACTGTTGTATAGAAAATAAATGAAATTTTAAACTGTTATAAGAGTTTTATTCATTATCAAAAGAGGAGACTAATGTTGCTTTGTATAATAGGCTTCTGGCCTAGTTCAGACACCATTTCTCTCACAATCTTGCCCTCTTCAAATAGCAATTTGTGTTTTACATTGGATTGCGAAAGAAAGAAATAAATGCTTTTATATTATTTACTTGTCTCCACATTGTAAATAAACAGCTGAACTAATTAGCATCAACTTACAGACTTCTATAACTTAATTTTTTAAAATCTTATATTACATGCAAAAAGATTCCGATTTTATTAAAATTTATGAACTATCTGTGCCTGGGACTTCGTACGCGAGGAAATCAAATCGTAATTTTTCCCATGTTTTCTCATCGTTTATACCTTCCCTGGACTACAACAATTATTTAAAAACCAAAATCAGCCAAATCGGTCCAGCGATTCTAGAGTTTTAGCGGGCTTATCGAACAGCAACTCATTTTTATTAATTATAAAAGATTTCGATCTAAAAATTCGAACATTATAATGTTCACTGTTCTATTACCGAAATAAAGGTGATTTTCGGTGATAGGTAATTGAAACCTAAATAAACAAGTTGGTTTTCGGTTTAATTAAGTGCCTAAAATAAGTCGTCGTGACTGTCGCAACACGATAAAAAGCCTCTCTACATCTGTGGATTGACGCACTCGTACTGTTATCGCTGCCCACACGATAGTCTTATTTTGATAAACTTGTAATTGCGACTTGGTAGATGTGGACCCCGTTTTACCCCCTTAGCGGTTGAATATTGCTCGGAAATTATTCGAATTTTTCTCGTAGTAAAAACCATCCTTGGACTTCAACGAACATTAAAAAAAAAATTTGGTAAAATTATCCAGGCTTTGTTGAGTTACTTAAGCGCTTACCAACACGTTTTTTTTGCGATTAATTTTCTTACCAACATTTATGTTCCTTATCAAGGAACTTCATGTAACTTTGCATTTACTGGCAACATTTCCCTACAAGTCACCCCGAAATATGGGTGATAAAAAGCACTCAAATGGCAACACCGCCTGAAAGCTCCATCGGCTTCCGGTTTCATTCAGTCGATATTCTAGCGAAAGCTTGTAACACGTTCATGAAAACCATGACCTATTTAGTATAAAGCTTTTTGTAGAACTTTATAAATCCTACGCTGTTTTAGGCACTGTATTTTTGGTCGATTGCTTACATAGTATTTTTGGACGTTTTTTGAAGTATTGTGCGTATTTCGTGTAAAATTATTGTGTGGTGTATTGATTTGATCGCTGTACCTGAAGGTTTTACGTAAATTAAAACACAGGTAAGTTGTAGTGTTGTGTAAGTAATATTCTTTGGGAAAATGTTTTAGTTATTAATTTATCGTAATAATCATTTTTACATAGGTAGGCTATTATTTTTTTGTTTTATGTTAATGTTTGGATTGTGAAATATTAATCTCAGAATTACTTAGTTACTCAAGTAAGACGAGTGCATTACTATTATAACTACTATTCAAGAAATGTTTTGATTGATATTCAATTCGGAAATATTTCTGAATGTAACTAGTTACTTTGGATAAAATTTACAGGATACGATTTACAAGATAGATTTGGGAGTGATTTTAATTTCAAAATACATACACGTACTTACCTACTTAGGCCTAACTCATAATAATTAGGTACTAAACTACTAATACATCGTAGTTTAAGTTCTTATCGAATAAGTACGTACATTTTAAGTTGAACTAGAGTAAATAGACAAAGCTCACTGAACGAAGCTCCTAACTCTACCTAAGTACTTAATTTCTAGAAGTAGTGGGCATAGGCATTTGAGGATCAAGTTCTTTTCTTCTAAAAAAAAGCTTTTCGCGAGCTTTTCAGCGATTACGATATTTACCTTACAACTTTTGGTTGTTATCTAGTTCAGTTTTTGAGAGCAGACGAGATGGGGTCTCCTCTATAATCGATTTCAGGCTCCCCTTGACCTCAGGGCCCTAGACACAGGACCAGAGTGCAGGAAAGAGGGCCCTGAAAGTAGTTACAGGCTTTAACAGGCCCGGACTTAGTTGAAAGCTTACAGAAGGGTGCTTAATGCCCGTTTTCACCACCAATCCCTTTTCATAGGAGTCACTTAAAAATTAGGTTTATGGAGAAAACGGTCATAAAACTCAAAATTGGAAGCATATAGAGAGGCTTTTAGTTTAGACCAGCCTTTCCCAAAGTGGGCGATAACCCCCTTGTGTGTGCTGCAGGCCTAAAGCACAAATTATATTTTGTGCCTAAAGGAAGGCGGTAAGAGGCCCAAAAAAAAAACGAGGCGTTGTGTAGAAGCTTAGGGCGCGATTTATGATTTCATCTATTAAAGTGGTTTTTAAGTAGGTGAAAAAATGGAGGCGCTAAAAATGATTCATTCTCAAAATGGTCAGTAGACAAACGCCCGTACACAAACAATGACGATGCTTGCATAAGTGAAGCAGCAAATCGAACGCACAGTGTTGAATAGAGCTCTGTGATTAATTCGTGTGTCACCCTGTGCGTCCACGCGCACTGTGAGACCTCATAGTAATGTTTGTGAATACGGACGCAAATAAGTTTGGGTACCTCTGCTTTAGACTATCTGAATTCCAATATCTAGATCAATCACAGGAAGCTAAACTAAGATTGAATCGAGTTTTTATCGTTTTGTAATACGACCTAGGTACTTATCAAGTGTTGATGGCTCATTTACCCAGTTATTTATTTAGGAACTCATCGATATAAACACATTCTTCAAAATCTTTGGGAGCGTTTAAAAATAACTTTGTTGATTGATTCTGATTACAGACGGATTTATAACGTGACGTATGAAAATCGTGACTCACGATTATTCATTCAGTATACCTACCGATTACTTATTATTATTCTGTGCCGATAGTAACTAACCCCCTTACTAATAAAAAGTTACACGGTTGTTGATCACCGTTTTAAAATGACATTTCCATACTAAAGGTCACTTTAAAACACTGATCAACGAGCGTGTAAGTTTTATTAGCAAGGGGGTAAATCTATAACTAGACTAGCTGTGCCCGTGACTTCTTATGCGTGAAAATCGTTTGAATATTTTCCCGATTTCGCAAGATTTTTCACGTAAGCTCTGCAAAATTAGTCTTAACGTGGTTATTTAGCTAGTCTTCTTCTATAATGAGCTCCATCCAACTGAAAAATCGGACCAGTAGTTTAAGTATTTAATATATCTTATTTAAGTAGAAACAGCAAAATTTAAAAGCGGTCTTATCGCTGGAGAGCGTCCTCTTTCAAACTACCCAAGGCGGCGGAAGGGGAAGGTGGTGATTAAATTAATAAAGATGTTCTAAAAATGCGTACCTACCTACATTAACGGTTATAAACGTTTATTATGATAGGTAAATCTTTTTGTCCTACTAAAGCAGCAGAAAAGGCCCATTAAATATTAACGAAAGCATCTCGTTTTTTCATATTCTACACAATAAAACGGCTCTTAACAATGAGAAAGCGGCTAATGAGAGACTTTAGTGCAGTCTTTTAAATGTTATACCTACGTAAGTAATATAGGAGACATGCAAAGAGCCAGTTCTAGAGACTATAATAACTTTTATGAGTTGAAAAATAAATATGACTTCCCAATTTTTAATTCAAAATTAGCGAAATAACACGCGAGCCGACGTCGCATCGTGGGTAAAGCAAATCAGACAATAATTGAAGGATGTGTTTTTGAATTTTTTTAATAATAAACACCATAGAATACGGAACCCTTGGTGACCAAATCCGACGAGCATTTCTTTAGATTTTTGGGTTAGATGAGAAAATCCTTGGGGAAAGCCTTTATACCGCTGTCCGCAGTCTTTGGTTGAAACCTTCATAGAAGGGAAGAAACGAACAAACGCAAAGTACCTATGTACTTACTTTAGTTAGCAAAATTCTTCTACAAAATAATCTGTCGAGTTAAAGGACGTATTCTTCTATAATATAAAAATGAATCGCAAAATGTGTTGGGTAGCGCATAACTCAACAACGCCTGGACCAATTTTACCAATTCTTTTTTTTAATGTTCGTTGAAGTCCAAGGATGGTTTTTACGGCGAGAAAAGTTCAATTAATTTCCGGGAAACCCCTAAAAAACTCGAAACTTCACCCCTAAGGGGGTAAAACGGGGTCCACGCGTAGAAGTCGCGGGCGGCCGCTAGTTTATTAATAGATTTACCTATTTTATTTTCATCTTATGTTTACAAACTAGGTAGTTCGTCTTTTTGTAGTTCACAGAACTCTGGTGTGTGTAAACAGTGGCTAACGTTGGTTTATTTGTACACAACCACGGATCATTATTTTCAACGTCATTATCAGGTAATTAATTTAATCTCCACTGTATATTAGGTATCAGTATGCAAATAAATGGGATTACTAATGTTTGGCCAAAAAACGTTTCCCAAATTATCACATCGCAAACAACGTTTCGCAAATTTTCATTTGGCAAATTCTCACTTGGCAAAGCAACTTATTGCAAACTTTAAATTCGCAAATGTTTTTTTTGGCATATTATTGTTTAGCAAATTATTGTTTGGCAAAGCATGGTTTGCCAAATGTTTCATTAGGCAAAAACATTTCACGATAAACTATTTACAAAATAATTTGATTGGTGCATAGAATGGTATACAAATAAGCTTGTGGTTATTATTTTGTTTAGTGGGGAGTTAATATAAAATTTGTTGTACATTAATTTCCTTATTTCATTCTTTGTATCGAAATTTCCAAATGATTCAATAACAATAGAGGTGATTCTAGCGCTCGGCGGCCGCTGCCGCGGCACGCTTCGCTCGCCTTCGCGCATTAAGGGTCACTGTTCTAACCTAACCTAACCTACTATTTTCTGCAATACCTACTTTTTGCAACCATACTATTTTCTGCAATGTTTTACATAAAATTATTGTGAAAACCATGATCATGTGCCTTATGCTTTGATTTGTGGGTAACGGTGGGTAAGTATGTGAAGTGTCAATTTGACCAAACAAATTATTTGGGATATAATATTTGGCAACATAAAACATTTGCTATATAAACATTTGCCAAGTAAAATTTGGCCAAATGATAATTTGACCAAATGAATTAGTTGCGAAAAGTACAGTTGCTAAAAGTTCATTTGGGAAATGAAACTTTGGCGATAAGTTGTTTGCGAAGTGAAATTTGGCGAAAAGTAATTTGGCCAAACGGAAGGATACCAAATAAATGATACCTATACAGGGTGTTAGGTAAATGGGTATATGAGCCGACACTACCCCATGTTAACATGGTCATATAAATGGTATGGTGAAGTCAGAAATTTGATATCATTTTATTTTTTTTAATTTTCATACAAAATAAATTTTATAAATTCCGATTTGTATGAAAATTTAAATAATTAAAGTGAAGATATCAATTTTCTGACTTCACCATACCATTTATATGACCATGTTAACATGGGCTAGTGTCGGCTCATAAACCCATTTACCTAACACCCTGTATAGGTACTATGTTATTTACCAGAGGCACAAACGCAGTAGGTATGACATACTATGAAGTAGGTAGGTAACATTATTATTCTTCAATGCCTATTATTAAGTAGGTACCTACTCTCCGCACTGGCCAGCCTGAATAGGGGGGCCTGGGTAGTCACCTAGAAAATTGTTATTTATTAATATTATTACTCAGTCAGAACCACACATTCCCCTATTAGCTACCTACATTTATGTAAGTATAGCTACGATAGTCGAACGGTGAAGGGGCCGGACTGGCCGACTCGAGATCCGAGGAACGCGGGTTCGAATCCCACCGCCGCTCGGCTATTGTGGTGAGCCCACTCGTAACACAAGCTTATTTAGCTTACCACGAGGGGCTAACAGGACTATTAGTAATAATAATTAAGTTATCTACTATTAAATAAGCTAGTTTTATTAATGCCTAAACTATCATTTATCATTTCTAAAAGCAATAAATAGGTACTTAAGGCCTTCGAACCTTCTTTTCCGCAGTCGGTTGATGAACATCAATTAACTAGGTAAACAATCAAAATGGCGGATCGGATGTACACAATATCATACAATATCCTTGATTAGGTGTACCAAACATAAAAATAGGTCATCGATTTTCAGTCGATTGTTCAGCACATTAGTAATTTGACACCATGTACAAAGGTTGTGGTAACCTTTCAACATTTTAAGAAATCCTTGGATATTTATTTATACTAGCTTTGCCCCGCGGTGTTACCCGCGGTAAAAGATAACCTATGTGTTAATCCAGGGTGTCCTAACTCCATATTAAATTTTATTAAAATCGCTCTAGCCGTTTAGGCGTGAAGAAGTAACAAACAACACACTCACATACTTTCGCCTTTATAATATTAGTGTGATAACTAGCTCTATCTAGTCCCAAAGCAAAGCTTGTACCTACAAAAGAAAGAAAGAAAACTAATCCAAATAACACTCCTTCTGATCCAGTTGGTTAACACCTTTGCTGCGGCAGTAACTTTCTAATACTTTCCATTCCTTCGGTACAAGGTCAGTAAACCTGGTATTAAAACTTACATTGTGGCGGCACAAGGCTTAAAGACCTTGTAATATTTAAGATATATTAATTTTATTTTCGGCTTCATGTTAATAGATATTTTGTTTTTTTTCTTTGCATATTAATAATAATGCATTTATTGACATACACCTGAAGGCGTTCGTGAATAACTTGTTTAGTATAAAAATTATAGCTATATTCAAAATACAAGGCTTATGCACCCTGTGCCGCACTGAAGTAGGGAAGTCTGGTGGGTATTCTAGGGATGTGAAATACAAATATCGATAGTTTAAATTAAGTTTTTATAAAAATTTAAAAAAGTAACAAACAAAGATGTTTTAATAATTGAGTCTAAATATTTTACAAATAAGACATACGTGCATAAATACTTAAATAAGCTATATTTAAAGAAAACATTATTTAATAACATTTAGTTACAACTTCAAATGTTTGTCACGAAAAACATTATTTAAATTAGCAATAAATCGTGTAGCAAATTAAATTATAATCAATTAGCAGTTTTGATTTTGTTTGTTTCTCTTGACGCCATGTCGACATGTGCGTTTCTTACGAATGCGAGGCAACACTGGCTGCACGAAGCTAGCGTGGGGTGCGGTACCAGGTGCGCAGGGTACAAGGTGCTTCGACCTGGTTTCGCATTGTGAAGACATTTTATTACTTCCGTGCGGTACCAGGTCTAAAAACCTGGTATTAAGGTAGGTACATCATTGGATTCTATTTTAAGAATACATCATAGATATATATTCATCACTTTCCTACACCGGACCCAATTGAAGTTATGCCTTTCGCACGACAAGGAAGACTATAATTTTCTTAGCCGCACGGTAAGCGAGACGTACACAAGGTCTATAGACCTGGTTTCGCACTCAACGTGTTAAAAAAAAGCTATGGGCCCCAAACAAAATAATTATTCTTTTAATGTCTAATTACCTACTTACCTCATCATCATCATCATCATCATCATTTCAGCCACAGTACGTCCACTGCTGGAACATAGGCCTTCCCCAATGATTTCCACAATGGCCGGTTGGTGGCGGCCTGCATCCAGCGCCTTCCTGCTACCTTTATGAGGTCGTCGGTTTGCCTTGTGGTGGATTATACTTGCCTACATACTTGTTAATTGTTTCAGATACTAAGTATGGGCACAGATGGCTGTCAGCGAAGAAGCATATTGTTGGCAGTTGCTGTATTTTTCTCGTGGATCACTGTTGGTGAGTTTCAACCTCCGGCGTTTTCCAAGGCTGTTCCCTAACACGGCCTGTTTCCAGCAGTGGATCCGGGAAATCACTAAGAATAGGGGACTCTGCCTGAAAGTCAGATCTGGAACAGACTGCTTCCTCCTGGCCTGGAGGCCAAGACTCCACGACTGCCCCTACTCTGGGCCAGACTGCTTAGCTCAGATACTGCGGCTTCTGCTCTTAGAGTGTGCATATGCTCCTGCTGCAGTAGACTAAATGACCTGACAAAATGGCCTTTTCTCCAAACCGCGTGGCATAGAGTGCTTCAAGTGCGTGTCGTCGATGCATAATGATGCTTCAGAGCCAAGGAGCTCCAGTATCCTAGACTGTCCACCTGATTACTATCCATTTGAGAAAGACTCAGCAATCGAATCTTCTCCACAGCACATAGCATCGACTGCTTCAAATGCGTGTTTATGAACGGCGTGCGACGATACCCTCCACAACAACTACTCACTGCAGATGCAATGGATGCTGGAGGCACCCTGCATATTATGGGCTCCCTGCCTCTACTATTATTACCTAGGAATCTATGTAGGAAGAAATCCATTTATGCTTAGGCAGTAGGAAGGGAAGTTCCAGCAGCTGATTCGGGAAATTAGAAAGCCCTTGAGCAGCCTGCTGTTTCGCTCTTAGTATCTAAGTGCGGGGGAACTGAAAAAACTAGAGGGCAGCTACCCTATGTTTTTTTCAAGCGTCTAAGAGAGGGGGCCTTGCCTCCCCTGAGTCAACATTCCCTAATCCCTCCTGCTACCCAACTCTCCCTGGGTCAGCGTCCCCTCAAGGCCAGTTCGTTCCTTCTCGCTCTACCTACCTATCTAGGTCCTGTACTCCTTCAGATCCATTTAGCTAGCGTGCGTATGTAGGCTAAATTCTTCATTCTTTGTTTGGGAGATCAAATGACCTGATGATCCTTGTCCACAGCACATAGCATCGACTGCTTCAAATGCGTGTCAATGAACGGCAACTTCCCAGCGTGCGACGATCCTTTCCACAACAATCACTCGCTACAGATGTTGGAGGCGCCCTGCATGGGTGGCAGGAAGGGACGGGACGGGTTGTTCCCTGCTACGTCCTGCATCAAGATCGCTGGGGTCTTTGGTGAGTATTCTACCCCTTTGTAAAGACTCCAAAATAAATAAATAAATAATAAATATTCCTTCCACGTGTAACCGCCAGCGACCACAACAATTGTTGCGTCACTTATGCAAGCATCGTTTGTGAATACGGATGTTAGTCCCGTAAGTGCTGCATAAATTAATACTACAATAGCCGCCCAGAACGAAATAAAATGACTGAGATTTTGGATTGTTTTGGATTTTTACTGATAAAGATGCGTCCAAACGTTAAAAGTGGCGAAACATTTTAACAGAAGGTTAATATTTCGGTTGAGGATTGAAATACCTAGGTTCTTTGCTTTAGCCTTTAAAAAAGATTCAGTAATTTGGTATTTGACACAGTTCATCTGAGGGACCACATTCGGCGAGTTGTAGCGTCCAACTTACAAGTTACAACATCTACAAATTTATCATTCTGGCAGGTTTTGCTAAATCTTTATGTATACGTTTCGTTTTCCACAGTGGCCTTTCGAAGGGAACGCACATAATAACACTCAAAATCTTCCTCAGATGACACGGGAGAGTCGATCACGGTGAGAGGCTGTGGCCTGGACTCTGGGACCGCCACGACAGACACAGAAATCATCAGAATGTCCCACTGCGGACGGTTCTACTATAACGACAAGTAAGTCCAAGTGTTAAAAATCAAAATCAAAAATATTTTATTCAATTTAGACCACAGGTGTGGCACTTATGATAATATAAAAACCAGTCTAAGGCGCGATTTTCACCAAGGTATGGAGCGGAGCAGAGAAGTGTTTGGATTGACCAATCAGATTCCATTATTTGCATATCTCCTCTCTTCTCCGCTCCGCTGTGGTGGAAACCGGGCCTTAACAGTGCCGTAGCGTGTAGATGGGCACTGTATCATAACCCCGTAACCCCCCAAAAACCCAAAACCCAGAAATAACCCTGTAATCCCCAAAACCCTGGATAACCCCGTAACCCCCCAAACCCTGCAATATCCCCGTAACCACCAAAACCCTGCAATAACCCCATAACCCTCAAAACCCTTCATAACCCCGTAACCCCCAAAACCCTGCATAACCCCGTAACACCTAAAAACCCTGAATAACCCCCAAAACCTTGCAATAACCCCGTAACCCTCAAAGCCCTGCAATAATCCTTCAACCCCCAAAACCCTGCAATAACCCCGTAAC
>NW_021131152.1:0-1291 GCF_004193835.3 Ostrinia furnacalis
GAAATCGCGGTTTCAATTCCAGGAAAGTGTTATGAAACGTAGTGCTTTGCATTGGGGCCGTTCAAGTATTACGTAAGCACCAAGGGGGGGTGGGGGGGTCTCTGTTTTGCTTATTTTGATGACATGGGGGGGTAGGGGGGTCTAGATGATGATTACGTCATCGTTAATTATTTACGTTTTTTCGGGGATTCCCGCAAATAATACATATGCGTAGGCACTCGCTTTGAGAACTGATTAGGGGAATTACCGCACATTAGGGAAATTTCCGTGCGCTATTCACTTGTTTAATAATTGAGAATGTTACTAGGTATGCAAAATCACTTGAAACCTATGTTACAGTTAAGCTTTTACATATACAAATACATTTGTTTTTATTTCATTCAAAAATAACAAGTACATAGTTATGATTTTATAGGCATTCAAAGTTCGCATATCGAGTCCCGCCGACGGCCACGTGACCCCGCGTGACGTACATTCACAGTGTCCCCTCACTAGACAACGGATATAAATATACTTAAAAATATTTTTTTTTGTAAATACATACTTATTATACATATTAACACTCAGACCCATCACAGAAATTAAAATTGAACCAAACCCAAACTTGATGCGATTATGTCGTTTTATTGCGAATTACCTTCCAGCTCCATCATCAGACCCTGATTACTATATTATATTATAGAATTAAAGTACTCATCAATACAAAACGAATGAGTTTTATTATAGAGTTCCTATGGCCACCTTCCAGCTCCATCATCAGATCAGCTCCATGTCATCATAATATTACATGGTCATCCAAATCACATGTGTATGCGAAATTTCAGCTTAATCGTTTGTTCGGAAGTATAAAATATGAGCCAGTCACTAACAAATATGTACTATGACGTCACGCGCATAAAATCGCGGGCCGGCCGCCGCCCGCACTTTTAAAATTCAATCTCTTGGAAACTAATTGACGTATCGAAATAATTCTTTCACGTGTATTTTTTATTTTTAACAGAGAATACAGAAAGCTAAAAAACAAAATTAGTGAACATTCTTCATTAACTCTCGTGCCGACACTGCCCATTGAAATTTGAGAGTCGTAGTCCGCATAAAATATTTTATACGCGAGGCCGGCCTCCCGCGCGCGTTTTGTTTGGATACTAAACGTATTGTAAGCATTGAAAGTTATCATTTGTGTTTATGTTGATGCATAATTGATGCAATTATGTTTGTTGTGTTCTTTTTTTCTGATTATATTTTTTTGTTCCTTACTCTATGTGTATCAGTTAAACCTAATATTTTCATA
>NW_021131153.1:0-543 GCF_004193835.3 Ostrinia furnacalis
CGCCGAGGTAACGCAAAGGGACGAAGGTAAATGTCCACGCGGCACCACAAGTACCTATTCGAACCAGAAAACCGTAAGTAGTTCTCCGCTAACTGATAACACACCTACACACTCTCCCTCTAGTTCAAATGACGCAAAAACACAGGGACGTAATCGTTTGCGTTGTTCTTTTTGTAATGTATTTGGTCATCAAATAGATAATAATTGTCGTAACCGTGAGCGTAATAACAAAACTTCCACGAGCAAAGACAACTCCGAACGCAATCCCAACTAATATTATAAATGCGAAAGTAACTCTGTCTGTCTGTCTGTCTGTCTGTCTGTCTGTCTGTCTGTCTGTCTGTCTGTTACGCTTTCCCGCTTAAACCTCGCAACCGATTTTGATGAAATTTGGCATAGAGATAGTTTGAGTCCCGGGAAAGAACATAGGATAGTTTTTATCCCGGTTTTTGAAACAGGGACGCGCGCGATAAAGTTTTTCTGTGACAGACATAATTCCACGCGGGCGAAGCCGCGGGCGGAAAGCTAGTAATAATAATAATG
>NW_021131154.1:0-1291 GCF_004193835.3 Ostrinia furnacalis
GCCAAACGGCGTAAACGCTCTTAAGTACCTATCTATGTGATAAAAGTCTAATTCTTTATACATATAAAAACCCCTAGATTCTAATTCTTTATTAGCATTTATCATATCTCGTACTTTCCTAATATACATTAAAATAGTATTGAAATGGTAGTATGGAAGAGATATTTATAAGCAAGCAGTGCCTAAGTGACAAACAATTAATTAATTAAATCAGTGGCTACAAAGCCGTTGCCAATGCCTACCTATTACTTCGATACAATAATGTCTGCTACTGCCTGAAGACAATCTATTTCGGTCTCTAAGTATGATAATATTTTTAAAAGCTTTGAGCTTTTTGCAGTTGGTTTTGTAGGTAATTAATACGTAGTAAAAGTTCAGGAAAAACATTGATAGAAGTACGTATAATTACTTAGATATGAAACTAATTTGGCACCAAAGAGAGCGTTATGAATTTTATGAGAACTTGGCTATGAGATAACGTAACTTCTTGAATAAATTTATTTGAGAGAACTTAGAAATTAGGCTGTAGGTGATCTAGATAAGATTTTACACGAGTCTTCACAGCTCTTGTCAGGCTGTAGATTTTATTAACAAACTAGCGGCCGCCTGCGACTTCGTACGCGTGGATGGATCCCGTTTTACTCCCTTCATCTATCTTACGCGGTTTAGATTTTTTCATACAAATGTTTTTGCCCGCTAACTCCCGTTCCCGTGGGAATTTTGCAATATCCTGTTGTAACTAAGCTTTAAATTTACTAAGGTACCTGCATGCCAAATTTCAAGCGTCTAACTTAAGCGGTTTAGACTTTTCATACAAAAGGATTTTCCCGCTAATTCCCGTTACCGTGGGAATTTCAGGAATTCCTTTTTTAGTGCACCTCTACGGTACCTAAGCTACGTCCCTTCCAAATTTCAAGTGCCTACGTTTAGCCGTTTAGGCTTAAGGCTGCACACGCGACGGAAGCTTAAAAAATGGAGTACCTTCTCCCGTTTTCCCAAAATTTCCCTTTGCTACTCTGCTCCTAAGTACATATACTATAACCTGCCCAGGAGTATGAAGAATAATTGTACCAAGTTTTGTTAAAATCCGTCGAGTAGTTTTTTTTTTCTATAAGAAACATAGAGACAGACAGACAACAATTTTACTGATTGCATTTTTGGCATCAGTATCGATCACTAATCACCCCCCTGATAGTTATTTTGAAAATATTATTTCATGTACAGAATTGACCTCTCTATAGATTTATTATAAGTATAAAATCAAAATCAAAATTATCTTTATTTGTTTAGA
>NW_021131155.1:0-151775 GCF_004193835.3 Ostrinia furnacalis
TATTCCGATATACCACTCTTACAGTAATGGGGTGATATTTTTCATATTCCATTTCACTTTGCTTTCCCATCTTCTCTTACATTACTGCACACGTAAACACTCATCATATACAATATCGGCTTACCCGGGCAAATCTATCAAATTTTGGATTCATTTCAGTAGCTGCTTTGCAATTGCTTGCTGCTTTAAAATGCTTGCGCTGCTTTGGCTTAGAATTCATTCATATTCATATTATTTATTTGCTAACTAATTGTAGCTAGAAGATCGAATTCGCCCAGTAGGGCGATCTAACTACATGAAATGGTTTTTATTTAAAATAGAAAGACCCGTGTCTTTCTATGTGTCTAGGTATGTCTTGACGCGATATTTATGAATGAGTTACATTATGTACTCACTGCTTGACGTTTAGTTATAATGGGTGGGACGCGAATGATTAAAATCAGTTTTTAATGTTATACATTTCATGTAGGTAGATGGGGAGTAGAAGGGAGAGTGCATAACAAAACTAATCTTACTAACCATTGGCTTGCCTTTAATTAATTATAAGATCAAATTAATGTTATGGTACTATCCCATGTGCCAACCTCACCTGCTCGCGCCAACAGCCGGCTGTTGGCGGCAGCGGCGTGGCTCACCGCGAGAGTGAGACGCTCCGCTGCGGTGCTCCCTGCTGTCTTACTGACGAGGCTCTGGCTTTAACTAATATTTATGGCTGTCTTTGTTTAATCATTATAAATATACTATTTAAACCAATTTTTTGTTTTTTCTTCATTAATTAATTAATAAGCACAATGTAGGTTGAGTTATAATAACACACAGGCTTAAATATCTCACACACAGGCTTAACTATCTCGCACACAGATTTAAATATCTAACACAGGCTTAACTATCTCGCACACAGACTTAAATATCTGATATCTGTTTCCTAAACAACTTTCATTTAGGTACATACATAAGATGATTAAATTTTAATAATATGACTAAACTAAACTGCACACAAACTTTCATGTAACATGGCAGTCCATTAACAACAGTAACTAGAGAATGCTTGGAAATAAAATCGATAGGTGGCGCATTGTTAAATAGTAATCAATGGTGATAGATTACTTTTCTCTATGGTGATAGCTCTACGATGCGCCTCCTGTCGGTATTATTCCTAAAGCATCTGTAATTTCAGCACATCATGATAGACTACATTCATTCTTAATGACAATAAAATTAATAAACAAGTACATTAGCTATTACTTTTATTATTATGAATGCATGTTTTACAATATAGTTGATTATTATAAAATAATTTTTTAGGATAATCTCATAGGTACCTACTTCCGTAATACAGCCAACAAACAACTAAGGTAGATAAGCTAATTGAATCAAGAAATATGTACGACAACTGAAATCTTGCATAATTTATTGCCTTCTATGCATAATGTCCCGAAGCAGTGGTAGGGTTAATATTGGGACGTGTAAAAGCGCTTTTTTAAAGCCTATTTGCAAAAATAAATGAATTTATTTTAATTTTAATATTATTGCTTAAAACGAAATAGATTTTTGTGCCAAATTCTAAAGACTAAGCCATATAACCGAAAATAAAGGCGAGGCCGAAGGCCGAGCGATGATGACGCCTCCTGCAAAGGGGTCAAACTAATGACATTTGACCATTTTTAGCTCGATGACCTGGCAACACTGGGAGTTACGGAAACTCAAAATTTTGGGACATGGGTGGTTTTAAGGAATTGTTTTACGGGATTGGGTGAAGTTAGAAAAAAAGTAAAAATGGGGTTCGGTGCGAAAAATGGTCCAGATTAAGGCAAAAATGCAAAATTTTGGAAATCCAAGATGGCCGCCAAGCGTTCACCCGTTTTCCTAAAGGGACTAAATTCTCCATACAAATTGTATGCAGGGGGGCTTAGCTAACGTAGAAAAAGGCGAGGCCGAAGGCCGAGCGATAGTTTAAAGCCTGTGAGTCGCCATAGATTTATTTTTAATGCGTCAAAAAAGGACTAGAGCCCAGTGACAGACAGAAAGGCGAGGCCGAAGGCCGAGCGATGGTTCAAATCCCCACAGTCGCCATAGATTAACTTGTGTTGCGTCAAAAAAGCACAAGAGCACAGTGACAGACAGTTAACACCCCCTGTAATTTTTGCGAGGCCGAAGGCCGAGCTCTGAATGCGAGGCCGCAGGCCGAGCGCCGCGTAGGGCGAAGCCCGGAGCGGCCAGCATCGCAGATCTAGCTTTTGTAGCCCGCGTAGCGGGCGACCAAAGCTAGTAGTACATATAAACCTGCATTTAATGAGATCTTAAGAAGAGAAGTCGTATCAAATAACATCAATATTTACAAGTGCCATTTCTGCCTTTGCATTAGCCCTTGTTCTCAAGAAGTCAGCTATTTTACCTGCCATATCAGCTGAAACGCCAATATAACTGTGACCGTGTGACCTGTGCCTGTGACTAATTATGGCAGTTAATTACGCATCGAGTGGCGCCTGCACGCGGCATCGATCACCCGGCGCTGACAGCCGCGACCGCAGCCAATCGGACATAGCATAGGACCTTGGATGCTATAGTATCGATATGTTGTGGGGTCATGTCATGTTCACATCACTAATTGACGCCCAAACGATGGATCGCTCTTTAAAATCAGTGGAAAATACTTCAAAGACAGTCATTTTGGTATGGACTATTAAACAGTGATAACTTAGAAGTATCTCCTGTCATACATCCAAGCATTCATGAATGCATTCGGTTTTGTTAGTGTTCTTGTATTTTTCCACTGTTTTCAAACAGTGGTCCATGTTTGGATGCAAATAGAGCCGTGGAAGTGATATCACTCTACCTCATTGGTTCCCAACCTTATTTGAGACGCGCCCCCTTTCGACCGTACAAAAAATTCCACGCCCCCTCCTCCTCCAGTCAAGATTATTGTCTACTCACGGACATTGCCCGCGGGCGGCGTGACCGGAGGGAGCGGCGAGCGTACGGCGAACGAACGAGCAATGTTCGGTTCGCGAGCGAACATCTAAGAAGACGATCCTGACGCACTCTCTTCAACGACTCTGCACAAAACGGTCTCGATAACATTGTAAAGGACAATGACCAAAAATGTATGGAGTGTGGTCCAAATGTCCACCACTAACGAGACCTATGTAGTAAAATAGTCTACTAAATACTGATTCATTATAACCAAACCGCAATCAAAAATATGATGTCAGTAAAAAGTTATGACTGAATGAAATGTCTGTTTTTTACCTTTTCATCCGAAAAATGTTCTTGATATCATTGCACATTTTGGACTAATCTACGCATGTTATGTCATGTCGCATGTGGCGCGCGGTTATAGATGAACTTTATTAAATATTTACTAGCTGTGTCTACGACTTCGTACGCGTGAGAATTGTTAGAATAATGTTTCGCATTTTTACAACATTTGTCTTTACTGCTCCGCCCCTATTGGTTGTTGGGTGATGTTATTTATCTTAAAACCATCCTTGATAAATGTGCTATCCATAACAAAAAGAATTTTTCAAATCGGACCAGTAGTTCTTGAGATTAGCGCGTAAACTACTAAATTTTTTCAAACAGTCATAACTTTTTACTGACAGCTAATTTTTTTTTCGTCCCATACTGAAAGTTAATCTCTATTTAATGGACTATAAGTCAATATAGGTCTCATTGGTGGTGGACATTTGGACCACTTTTGGTCATTGTCCTTTATACCGAATAGATAACTAATTTCATACAGTCCACTCTTTTCATTTATAAACTTCCACTACACTCACTATCGAAGTAACAATTATTATTGGTCGTATCGAGCAGTCTGGAATGCATTCTCTCAGCGGTGACAGGTTTTTTATACTTAAGTACACAGATGGCCCGCGCCCCTCTTTAAAGGTCTTTGCGCCTCCCTGGGGGGCGCTCCCCCAATTTTGGGAACCAATGCTCTACCTGAAAATACCCTGACCTGACTGAAATGTTATTCCGATTTAATCGATAACCAACTAATACGACTGTAAGGCAATGTGGCTAACCGCCTCTGTGGTCTGATAGGTAGACTACCTTTCTCAGACCCAGAGGTCCCGGGTCGATTTCCAGTAATGAGTTTCCTGTTAACCCTACCAATCAATATGTTAACATTACAAGAATATGCCTGTGTTAGCAATGGTCTCACTACAATAGTAATATTGTTTGTTTAATCATGATACACTTTTGATTTTAATTTTTCTTGTGAATGCATTAAGATGCTTATTCTTGACTCCAAGAGGTTTATAGCCTCACCACAAGAACCCTTTTCAAAAATCCATTTTCAACTTCTTTTATTTTTGGCAATGACTCGTAAAAAAACTCATAAGTCTCATTTATTTTTGCAAATAGGCTTTTAAAAAGCACTTTTACACGTCCCAGTATTAACGCTACCACTGCTTCGGGACAATAAATGGGCCAGTGCTAAGAAGCAAGCTAAGCAAGCTTGATTTGGAAACCACAGTTTTGCCAATGTCCAAAATCCGATTCTACCCTCAATCCAAAGAACGTACTATTAGTTTAGCGATAGTTGTCAGATTGATCGACGACCGCAACGCGCGCCCTCTGTAATTAACAACTGCAATTAGTTACTCGCGGCCACGCTCGCAATGCTATTGTTGTATGTGTAATGCAGCTAACCTGGCTTAAATCACTAAGTTAACGTCGAATTGTCACACCTTTGTAAGTATTAGAGGCCGGTAGATCTATTCTCGTAAATAAAACACTGGATACTTAACTTTCACATTTTATTGACTCATTTTAAATACAATTCATCACTTAGCACAAAAGCGCGCGAATTCTTCTTCTTCTTCTTCTTTGATAATGGCAACGGCTTGGTTTTGAGAACCATGATTTCGCTAATGTCACTCAAACAGTTTTGACAAAGTAGGTAACAGGGTTTACAAAAAAACAAAAAGTCGTCCGCGCGCATCCCTCTATTCTGACGTTTCTAGTCTGACATTGACATGACGTCAATGTCACTATGACAGTAGCTCATTGGCTATATATATGACCCACGCTGAACTGTCCCACCAAACTCAATGACAGGGGGGCGCTACCATCGTTCAACTATATGGTTTCCAACATGGCAAAAATCGGAACCAGCGATCCGGTATTGACGGTGGCGCCCCACTGTCAATGTCATGCATAGGACAGTTCAGTATTTTGGACCTATAACAACGTTATTTTGACGTTTTAGATTTTTCACAAAAAGTAACTTCGTCATTAACTTAAATAATAACGGAACAGTTTGTTTAGAAGTTCAAAGGCAGTTTTAAAAAAAATAAGTACGAGTATGTGTTTTTCCCTGTAACGAGTCGAATCTGTGACAACAACCCATTTTGTCTAAAATTAGGTGATACTCGTTATACAAAACACCCAGGTTCAAGAAATAATATTAAAGCTAACAAAGTCACAAACTACCTTACTCGTACCTACATCCTAGAAAGAAATTTTATTAGAAAGAGCCCAACTTTATGACAAGCTACCAGACAACAAAATAAATGGTACCAGCCTTACGTTATTTCAAAGGAAATTACTCTGTTAAACTCTAACTTATTGTAACATAGAAAACAAAATCTTGTTTTAGCGAAAATGTAGGTTCATGTTATTCTACTTAAATTAATTACTCGTTTATGTGGTAAAAGTTTCACTCTACCACTACTTATTAGATTCTCAGAACCTATACTAATTATAAATGCGAAAGTAACTCTGTCTGTCTGTCTTGCTTTCACGCCTAAACCACTGAACCGATTTTGATGAAATTTGGCTTAAAGATAGATTGAGTCCCGGGAAATGACATAGGATAGTTTTTATCCCGGTTTTTGAAACAGGGACGCGCGCGATACAGTTTTTCTGTAACAGACAAAATTCCACGCGGGCGAAGCCGCGGGCGGAAAGCTAGTATAGTATAAAACTAAACTAATCAAGTACCTATCCTTTACTTTTTATTATAGTCCCGTATCACATTCCCTGACTAGCAATGTAAGTTTCATTTCAGAACTTTAGTCGACACAAGCAGAGCTGCAAGCTAATCTAATAGATAAAAATGTTACATTGGCTCTAAAATACAACACTTTAAAAATTTAATATCCAACAGTGTAAAACTGATAAAATCCCGACGGTAAGTGAAGGTTTAGCGTAGTTTACGACGTTTTTAATCGTTTTGTTCCCGGGGTGATCCCGGATGACGTGGGATTACGCCATAGTTCAAACTAGGGAGTTCCGCTCTTGTAAATTGTAGCGCGGAAATGAAAAGCTAAATGAAAAAGTCAGAATTCTCATACTTTTATTCACATTCGGGATTGGATTAATACCTACTTTCTAATGGATTCTGTGTGCTTACCATGACTTTATGTTAGGTGTGGTCTAAAATAAAACTCTATGAAGATTTTAGTTCTTGAAAGTATCCGCTAGGGGCGCTGTACAATTTTTCATACAATTTTATGTCATTTTTTTACGCGGTCGCAAGCGAGCAGAATTCCCACTGAGTGTAACCACATTATGTAAGTTGGAATAAATGCAGGCGACATGTACCGATAGACTTTTATACAAAGGACACTAAACTAAAAATATGTATGTATCTTTGTACCGTATGCATCCTTAGTGTTTTTTAGCATTAATTTCCTATCTCTTCGCAGTGTAACTCGTCTTAAAACAATATAAAAGAAGCCTTGAACCCAGTCATTTGTACAAAAGTTCGCGTTATTCCTCGTTGTAATTTAATAAGGTTCGTCCGCGACAGGTTATTTGTTAGTGAGATATGTTTTAATAACCGCCCGCCGTCTTTTGTCTTCTTTCTGAACACCGACAGAAATGTCTGGAATGTTTTGAATAACAAATACACAGTTATTGTGGTTATAAACAGTTCCACGCTGTGGGAAACAGTTAAAACGTTGGCTAAACGAGGAAAATTTTCTAGAAAGAACTGGAATTGTTTATCCTCGTAAGACCGAAGAGTAAATTTTGTCGACTTCTAAGTATCGCCGAATGTGCTTTCAGAAGAACGAATAATTTGAAGTAGTAAACGCCGAGCACTTCGAGTAAAAAAATTTCTATGTTAGAGATTTTCTTTTGCATTCATATTTTCAGGGGCCCTATATAATAGTGCATAGAGCTTATTTTAGGTGAAAAATAATAAAAAAATGTTTTCTCTTAAAAGAACATTCGGTATTACAGACTTTAAAAAGGAAAAGTAAATAAATTGTATTTTATACTTTATAGTAAAACATAAATGTAACCTTCTTAATAAATTAATACTACATAAAGATACAATAATGATATTAATAAATATAACTGAAAAGGTACAACAGTTTTAATTTTATTGAATATTTTATAATTAGTACTTTTAAAAGTACTATCGGTTTTATAACATACACTAATGATAGGTTGGAATGTATAAGAAGTAAAGTGAATATTCATGTTAATTATAATATTTACTAAACTAAAAATCAGAACGTTCTCATGGTAAATTTTCTCAATCATATCATAATTTTAAAAGTCCAATACTCAATCCCATCTCAATAGAAAAAATATACAAAAATAAAACTTTCACCATCAAGACCGAATGTTCCTTGCATAGAACTATTATTTTCAAACGAAAAAATATCTTACAAAACTACTTCAAATTGGGAAAAATATTTTTTTTGCTTGTTTAGCAGTATTTTAACTTAAATTATACTGGTCAGTTTTGCAATTAAACTACGTTTACGTGAAGAAAAAAAATTAATCGCACATCATGTCTTCTCGGACGAACCACCTTGTCAAAGAAAAATGATAATTTGACAGTGACATTTTGTTTTTTTAATATTAATAAGTTCGGATACCTGATTTTGAATACTTTAAGCCATAGACTATCACTCTTTTTTTTCGATAGGCGCGAATTTTTTAACTTGAATTTATCGCTAAAGTTTTAGTTCCTCTGAAGGCACATCCGGCGATACTTCGAAATCACCTCCGAAAATGTCTCGGCGTTACTGACTACAAAGTTTCAGTTCCTTCTGAGGCACATCCGGGCTTACGAGGTTATTCTTTGTTTGCGCGGTGTTTTGTTAAAGTGTGAAATCTGTTGGGCTAAAACGCTTTGGACCATAATCGTTAAGATAGCAAATTTAAGAGAGGAAAGGACTTTAAAATTTAATTTAATTACCACAATCATAAAAAGTTGAGCTATATCCCACGGGAAGTCACTCTATGTAATAGTAGCCTGGCTAGAGGATCATGTCTCATGGGCAATCGAAAGTATGCCTCTCTTACCATCAGCCTGGACAGGTTAGAGCTAATGGATCACGCCTAGAAATGTTGTGTGAGCAAATCCACTCTTGGTGGCCGAAGTAGTGTTCTTCCAATTAGATCTGCGACGATGACGTAGACTGCGACTGACTCTACACGCGACACTACGCTACATGACGCTACAGAACGCTACACTGTCTCAATAGACTTTAATAGACCTTCAGCTGGTAATAAATAATAAATAAATAAATCTTTGGACAATTTCACACAGCGCCAGCTAGCCCCAAAGTAAGCAACTTATATGCTACTTATATACATTTTCAAATACATACATTTTATACATAGTAACACCCAGACCCGTCACCGAAATTAAAATTCATCATTTCAATTTCTGCCCGGCCGGGAATCGAACCCGGGACCTCTCTGCATAGTAGTCCATTCTGAACCACTACACCAAACGGCCGACCTATAACTTGACTACGCCTACATTGCCTTAGGAAACCGCGTCGCGTTGTGAAGGACCACAAAGCGCATATTTTGGTCTTACAATTAGTTCGAGCAAACGAGTGTCTCATACTAAATTTTGCGCTTCTCTCTAGCACAATGCCTCGCTGCCTGCACCAATATCGTAAATACAGTTCGCGTGTGCAACACTAATGCAGTAGTTTGACACTCGTGTTCGCGCGACATCAAGCGACTAGTCGAATGTTTATTTGCTCCAAATGCATTACTTTTTAGATGCATAGACGTTTCTTGCTTTGAAGAAAAGACGTTGGAAATGTCGTATAAGCTCATAGAAGGTAAAAATGTTATTTTCAGAGCGAATCGGCTTACTAGCATGCGACAGCAGCAGACTTTAACTGTGTTAAAATCTACTAATATTATAAAACTGAAGAGTTTGGTTGGTTGAACGCGCTAATCTCAGAAACTACTAAATAGTCCGATTGGAAAAAATATTTTGTGTTGGATAGCCCATTTATCGAGGAACTATAAAACATCACCCCACAGCCAATAGGGGCGGAAAAGTAAAAAAATGATGCAAAAACAGTGGGATATTCAAACTATTTTTACGCGTACGAAGTCGCGGGAACAACCACTGGTAAAGAAATAAAAACTCCCTTTTGTTACAAGTCTCCAATACCGTATAGTTTTGTTGTGATTGTCTTACTGTCACATTTAACTAGAAAAAACTGTCTTTCTGACAGGCCTAACCAGGAATCGAACTTAAGCGTGCCAAGTTATTCTCCACGCTACTACCACCCAGTCGTCAAAGTAAAATACAGTGTTATTACGTGGCGTGTACTCCCAAGATTGATCATTGAGTTTCCACTAAACTTAGAAGGCGATAAAACGGGGTAAGTCCACGGCGGTGTGATAACGCACCGTAAATATCACGTCGCGTGCGCCACTCTCGTGTATGTCCGCGCCGAATGACACTGGCAGTTTGTGTAACAAACCCGAATAACATTAACACTGAGCCGTCCATGTTTCTATTTCAATCTAGTGATTTGAGTCAGCGATCTTTGAGTGTAAACTCATTGGTAAGATCATCTGTCTCAGACACAGACACCTGCGGTCCTGGAGGAGTCAATTCTTAATAGGGGCAAAACTCTTGGCTCTGTTTGGTTGAAAGAAAGAAAGATACATTTATTACAATGGACATCACACAAATACAGGCAATTACATAGACATGACAGTGGCACATAATAATGGAAGAAGAAAAAATAAATAAAAACAAGAGTAAACTGAGCAGTGCCACCCATCCACCAACAAGATGCCCACTGCAACGGGACCCCACTCAGCATATGTCGTGGCCCACGGTGACGAAGGCCACGGCGCTGGTTTTCAGTGTGCCCCATGCCGAGTGAGGGTCACGGACCATTGGTAAAATAAATAAAATAGTAAGCTGCATAAAATTGTCTAGATAAACATACATAAATAGTAATATTAGTGCACGGTTGGTGGTAGGCATCATTCTAAGTCTCCCTGGCTAGCTACTACTGTCTTCCATAAGTATGTCGACATAAACACATGTTAACAACATTGTTCTGTAGGAGGCAAGATAGCCAGTTCTTCTGTAGTTGAGGATCCCAGTTAAAGCTCGCTTCCACTTTCGGCCTGATCACCTTTTTTCACCCGGAGCAGACCAAAAGCTTCTCCGTTGTGGGCAAAACTAGACAAGTTCTTAAAATGTATGTTTAAGTAATTTTCACGCCACATTTTTTTTATCCACAACGAGGAAGCTCTTGGCCTGTATCTCACCTGATGGTAAGTGATGATCAGGCCGAAGGTGGAAGCAAGCTTCACCCGGAATCCTCAACCACAGAGGAACTGGCTATCTTACCTCTAACTGCCGGAACACAACAATGATGTTAACATTGCTGAGGTAAGATGGTGGTAGCTAGCCAGGCGGACTTAGGACAGCCCTACCACCAACCAAACCGAACAGAAAAATCTGCCCCCACTGGGAATCGAACCCGGGACCTCTGCGTCTGAAGCAGGTGGTCTTACCACTAGACCACAGAGGCGGTTAACAAAGTTGCCAGTCTCTATTGGCATGGGTTTTAAAGTCGTGTCACCGCGACATCAATGCTCGCCGCGAACGAGCAGCCGCCTGAGTTACCGCATATAGCCTTTCAAATGGAGTGTTTCTTTGCCTTCACGTGGTTCATGACTTTCCTTCAGAACCGCTCGTAAAGTGACGTTCTTACCTACTTAAATATACATTTTAAGATTCGTTTTATTGCGTGTCACAGGTTTCTTAAGATTTTACGTGCCGCCAACCCATATGCTTTATACTGCTTCTGGTCATAGGTACAAATGATAGAGCGTCAGATTTTACATAGTAATTGCCAAATAGAATCAAATTTAATATGTAGAAGATGCCACAGTCATAGAAAGCTATATGTGTCGTCGTCTCTACATTAAATACCTGAAATGTTTCTTTTTTCAGCCCTTTTTATAAATAATATCAAAATGGTGACTATATTCTTCAATTATTATTGCATTAATGTCACCCGAGGCAAAATTGTTATCTGTTGAAGCATAAAAAAGCGATAATAGCTCTATTTTTCTTCAACAGATGACACTTTTTCAAAATCCATCAGATTAAGAATAAAACCAATTAGTCACTTTAGTCTCATAGTTGCTTTCGCCCCGGGTGACTTACTTCTAATGTTTTCTCTGCCTTATTTTCTGTATAAATAATATTTATGTTACGGCTAAAGATAGGTGTGAACATAAACTTAAGATTAGCCGGCTAAACTTAAGTTTATCTTCGAGAAGCAGCTAAAGTTCGATCACATGTTAGTTTGTGTCGTGATATTCTATCTTTAGTCGGCTAATGTGCACATTAGCCAAAAAGGACGGCGGAGGGCTTTAGAGGGCGGTGGGGAGTCAACGCGCATTTTGTAATTTTAAATACCTACCTACAGAAGATTCTGTAATGACCAAATGGTTCCTTCTTATTTTATTTTAATGATTAGGTAGATATTGTTTTAAGTAGTTAATATTTTGTTATTGTAATAATTGTAATTTTGAATACCTACATAGGTACATAAAAGTATGTGTAATGAAAGTGATTATTTTTTAATAAAGTTTTCGTGTCAAAATAGGAAACATTATTACATTGTTTCTTTTTCCATTTCCTTCTACATTTTTAGCCAAGGCCCTGCGGTTACACTTAAGTTTAGCCGGCTAAAGATAGAAGAAACTAACATTATTACCTCGTCGAAGATAAACTTAAGTTTAGCCGGCTAATCTTAAGTTTATGTTCACACCTATCTTTAGCCGTAACATTTATATTCAAATATTTTAAGGTCTATTTTCCCTTAATACGCTGCACAAAGTATGCAAATACGTGCAGTGTGCCTACCATGAGTTTACTTTAGGTGTGCTCGCTAGCGACTGCGTAAAAAAATGACATTTAAATGTATGACATATTGTGCAGCGCCCCTAGTGGCTACTTTCAAGAAATAAGATCTTCATAGAATTTTTTGACGTATTCGCTAGCGAGCTCACCTAACGTAAACTCATGGTAGGCACACTGATTGCATCCACTAATCTTTTAAAACAAAAACCGCACGCTGTTTAAAAGTAAAATTTGCTAACGACGCTCGCAATAAATCACTTTTGTCCATCCCCACCTATCTCAATGATGGATTATCGAGCGAATATGGTGCAATCATGAGTTTAAAATTTACTGACAATCCCATTTTGTCGCGCTATTGTTTGCGAGAGCCGGTGATTTACTCGTGTTTATGTGCGTACGTGAGCAATTTGACTGTTTTTATTGAAACACCCCGGTGAATGGTGTAGGCAAATGAAAAAAATGTATAATGGTGACAGCGAGCGGGTATTGTGTCAAGTGACATTATTAATTTACGCTTTTCTTTATCTATATCGGAAAACAATTAAGTATGAAGGCTTATTGATAAGTCCGTATGATGAATTACAATTTTGACAAGTAATTACACCCAGCGAGGAGTGTTAGATCGATTCTTGGGAACTCGTTAAGGGATAGATAAATAAAAGTGGTAAACTGGTAGTGGGCCGGTCATGTCGGTTACAGAAAGGTGGAGTGTAAATAGCTAAAGCAGAAACACAATAGAACAGAAACGTTTATATGGCTACCATATGAAAATGGTGATGACGTATCACACGCTCTTAAAAATTACGATTTATTTCAATCATTTTGACCCCTAACGATATTTTGTTTATTATTAAGAGTATGATATCACAAAACGTACCTACTCTTCATCCTAACATAAACAGTAGCTTTAAACCATTTTTAATTTCAGATATGGGGTATTCCATATTGGAAATAAATGCTTATGATATGCTGAATGCATAAGAGTAATTATCAAAATACTGGGCGATTTAACTGCAAAATAACTATGATACAGTTTAATCTAGATTAGGTTAACAGTAATGCGATTGTAATTTCACGCTATTTATTTTACCAAATATTGGTTATTATTTTTACAATGAAATACGGTATGGCTTTTTAAAATCGCACCTCGCGGACGTATTTCCATTAAAAAGAAAGTACATAAAATATTCTTTAAAACTAATAGTCAACGCGATGGCGATCCGGGAAAGTTAAGAAAACTCCCAGCACGGACGAAGTTCCCACTGAGATTTTTAAACTTTCGTCATAAAGGATTTTGTAACACTATGAATATGAAAATGTTATCCGCGAAATTTATTCAACGATTTCAAGAGACGATAAAAAGTTTTAAAGTCGAGATCAACAACGAAATTGGATACTAACTCCTGACATCCTTTTGAATAAAGCAGTCCAAAACAAGATGTCTCACCTGCGTTACGGACAATGTATTTTTATAACTGCAAAATGTGCGGTTATTTTTGAAGGAACAAGCACTCTCGCAAAAGTTTTGGTATATTTTTGCTGCATGTCTTATATTTTTACGGATTTTGTCAATTTAGTATATCTTTTATGTGAAATAAGTGCCTAAATAGTATAAAAACATCAGTGGCTTTCATTTCGAAGTAGGCAAGGGCTTATGATCGTGCTTTGTAGCACACCATAAACTAAAATAATGACGCAGTTGCAAATTTTAAACCACCGATTTCCATCTAAAAAATTGGTCCAATGTAGCAAATCATGAATCCATATTTTTATGCAGATATTGTAATAAGTTTTGTATTAATATCGGTGAAAATATTAGTATTACATTACAATATTTTTCAGATGCATTTAGTACCCTTGATTTTCTGTCTCAAACAGAACAACTCTGAGCGTTATACATTTTATTTAAACATAAACGTATCAGACCTTAGTTTTAACTATAGGTAATGTGATGATTAACTCGTTTGCATTAATCTATAGCAAAGAACTTTAACTGCATTATTCTTTCTTTGCTCGCATGTGTGATTTGTTAGAGCACTCCGTTAGCAGCTGGCTTGTTTAAGTTTGCAGCTCGCCTCCGCCAATAGACAACTTGTAATCTTTGCTGACACTACGACTGAGAACTTCAGCAATTGTTGTAAAAAAAAACTCGACACGACACTGCACTGATGCGTTGCATAAGTGGTGAGCCAAAGGCTTAAAGAGTTATTCGTAATATTTAAACCACTGGAATTTACATAGTGATTCATCTTGAATTTAAATCACTCTATTCATTCTACTTACGTAATATAAGTAGACCAACAACTCTGAGAGGTATTAAAGATTTTTTAAATATTTCAATACCTTATTTTTGACTCTATTATGTTTAAGGTAATGATTATCTCAGTTGGCAATAATCTTAGCAAAGAACTTTAACAGCATTATTTTTTGCTCGCATGTGTGATTTGTGAGAGCACTCCGTTAGCAGCTGGCTTGTTTAAGTTTGCAGCTCGCCTCCGCCAATAGACAACTTGTAATCTTTGCCGACACTTCGTCTGAGAACTTCAGCAATTGTTGTAAAAAAAAACTCGACACGACACTGCACTGATGCGTTGCGTATGTTGTGAGCCAAAGGCTTAAAGAGTTATCGTAATATTTAAAACACTGTAATTTACAGAGTGATTCATCTTGAATTTAAATCACTCTATTCATTCTACTTACGTAATATAAGTAGACCAATCACCACCATAACAATACTTACATAGGCACCGCCAAGGTCAGCTACATCAACCTTTTTCGAACGTCAACCCAACAAAAAGTTGCCATGGCTGAAATCGGCAGAAAACAGGAGTTAAAGGATAAAATTGGATTGGATGTTAAAATTTCAGACAAAGAAATCTGAATTCTAGTGTGTTTCAGTGAATGCTACCATTTTACTTATGTACCTATTTCGGGAATCAAAAATATACCACTAATCTTAAAACCAGCTGCAATTTCCCAAGTCCGCAGCCTGCGCTGTGGCAGCCGTCCGGCGCACGTGCCCCGCGTGCGAGCCGAATCTAATTTCCCGAAGCATTGTCTCCGTATCGCTCCACCTGGGAACACTTTTAAACCGGCACTCCTTCGCGAACTGATTCCAGGTCATTAAGACTTTAAGGAGCTCGATAGAAGATGCAGCGGGGTACTTGTGTAACCGTGTTTGTGTAAATTAAAATTCATTGTTGGATGTTTAAAGGACCTTTGAAAATATGGACAGTAAAACGTCTATAATAATGGTAGAGGTCAAGTTCAGCAAATCTCAAGACTTTACTATAAACGGGACTATTCCCACCTCTCGTTCCCACCGCTGCAACTCCTGTGTAGCCAGGATCAACAGCTTGAATGCCAATAAACCCAACCAGTGAAGGTCAAGTTTGTCCCGGGGGAAAATTAAACTGTCATTGGACCCGCAACGAAATTAATCAGAAGAACATTGGGGGAGTTCGAACTTAAGTTGATGAAAATGTTAGAGGTCCAGTTCAGCAAAACTCAAGACTTCACAATAATTAAATTGAGAGAGAAAATATAAATACGACTGAACAGCAATATAAAAGAAGAGAGGTTCGATACCATAGAGCAAGCATCGCTTTGGCACAGAAGCGATGCTTGCTCTATGGTCATCTCAGAACAAAAGATCTGAGAATCAATTAAGTACCTACTCTTCGCTTACTACGTAAATCTCATCACACTCTATTAAAAAAATATCGATACAAACTGTATCAAGCTTTTTACGATAGTCAGCTATTTTGAGACACATTATAAACCAACCTGTGCTAAGTGCTTCCAAATTCAGCTCGAAAACATTTCACAAACTTCACACTTTAAATATTTGCCAGAGTTTGATTCGGGAAAACCTTTTTCCTCCCGGTAAATTCATAAAGAATGAAATATTTGCAAGTGAAATGAATGTCGGAGACGAGAAAAATAAAAGGACGGGATGGTGGGGAATCCCATTGTTACAATACCCGAATGGGGTCCATTTATGCATACGGAAACTTATTACAGTCTTAGCTCGGCGCGTAACGGAGGTGGATGCAGTAAGCTTACAAGTAAAATGTCGTACATGCGAACTTGTTTATCATAAAACTCATAAAAACTCTCATAAAATTAATTTACTTTTGCAATAGGCTTTTAAAAAGCACTTTTACGTGTCCCAGTATTAACCCTACCACTGCTTCAGGACAATAAATGGACCAGTGCTGAGAAGAAGCAGCGCAAGAAACTCATTCACTATAATATTGTCATCTAAGCTTAAGTCACATTCTAGGACGGATTTTGGGAAAATGAGATTATTGTTATGATGCGATGCGACTATAGAACCCTTATTATTATAACCCTTCGAATCAGCAGTATGCTACAAAAACTATTGGGCCATTGTCGCCTCAGTAGGTACCTACATCATGGAGATATTAAATTATTGCAACCTATAATTTAACGATACTAAAATTCAATTCATTCTATTTACAAGCTTCCAGAACACGTTTTTTAGCTGAAAGCTGTGAAGTGGATCAGAATTTTCTTATTCAATTCTTGTAAAAAGCGAGCATGACCATCAAAAGCTCTATCCAGCTTACAGGAACACTATAAGAAATCTTTAGGTACTATTACTACTGTCTTTCTTGAACACTAAATCCGGGCTTTTTCAAGGTGAGAGTGAATAGGTAATTACAGGGCAGATATGTACCATTTAACACCAGGTACGATTGCGGTCAAATAACTGCCTTGTCATGCATAAAAAGAAGTTACAAAAAATAAGTTGAGTGATCAAGTATCGTCGCTTGCCTCTCTAACTGACGTAACTGACATTTAGCAAAATTTTCAGGCGATTAGACATATCGATTCGTCTTGCGAAATTGATTAAGATGGCGTAGATAACTCAGTTTCGAAAAAAATGTCAGCTACGTCAGTTAGAGAGTTATGCATTCATGACAGTTATTCCTATACTCAATACATCACCTGTTGCTCACTATTACTTATTTAATGCTCTAAGTCTACTGCATCCACGCCTATTATGCATAGAACGGGAAATCGTGATTTCATTGTTAAACTGTTATTTGCAGAGTTAGAGATGTTATTTTCCGGTGTGCTTTATTCAATGAGATAATAAAGAGGGGCGCAGTCGGTTCGAAGTTCACTAAACGGCTTATTATAGAAGCGGGGTTAGGGGGGACTGGTCACAAAGAATAGGGCGATCTTTGTGGAATAGACGTTTGTGTCTATTGCATCTATGAGAACTTATTTGAAACAGTTTGAGCAAAAAATAGAGACCGCATGTTTCAAAAACGATTATTCCGTAATTTCAGTCGAAAATAAAAAATCCTAAACCAATATACGTGTAGTATAATAAAGTTACGTATAGTGTTGCTTGAAACATTATCGAAAAAATGAAGGTAAGGTAAGCTTATTATTTAACACCTACCCGTATTTACTTCAATCCGTAGTCATGGTGTTTATCGGCATCGTCAAAATATCGGAGTCTCATCCAAAAAAAGTTTCAACAGTAGCTCTTATATTTTCGGAAAAAAGTGGCTGTGATATACGGACGGACAGACAGACAGACAGACATGACGAATCTATAAGGGTTCCGTTTTTTGCCATTTGGCAAAAATAACACTTATTACAACCAATAAAATAATACAAAATACTCCCTGCAACAACTCTACAACAACGAATTTCTTACTCACGTTTCGTTCTTTGCAGCACATTATCATCAATTATAATATCTACATGCAAGCTCGTTAGACTTCGTAAAAGAATAATCTACGTTTAGATATAAATATAATAATATGTATATCATATGCACGATCTTTTAAAACAGTTACACTAAATATTTGTGTACCTAAGTACAAATAATCCAAGCAATTTTCTAGCTATTACAAAATTAATACAAAACTTTGTAACATAAACCACTCGTACAGACTTTTACTTTCAACGTTAAAAACCATGAGCTGCCACAGTATAATCCCAACTCGTAGAAAATATTAAATCGATAATCCGGGCCGCCATGCAAAATACGGTTAATATCTTTCAAACAAATTGCAAAAAAGGCTATATCGAAAACCCGGCCTCATTTCGGAGCCAGTTAAAAATAATGCCTAACGAGACAAAGCTACAAAACACATTTTACGGGGATCCAGTGTAATCCGTCTCGAGCTACAGTGTAAAAAGGTTAAGCAGACCTACATTTACATTTAATTTTTTTTTTTTTAACTAAACTTTATATTGCCCAGAGAAGTCAATGGAAAACAATACAAAAAACCTGTAACATAAATTGAGTACTATAAGATAGGCTCATTAGAACATACTATAATGTTTTACTTTACAATTAGAGTAGCTTTTGCCAGCGGCTTCACCCGCGTGAAATTTAGTGTCACAAATCGGCATAAATTATAGCCTATATGATAATCTGGGTTATAAACAATAATACTGCAAAGTTTTTGCGTGAAAGAGTAACAAATATCCAGACATCCATACAAACTTTCACCTTTATAATATTAGTAGGATTAAAGCGTGACGATTGTGACTTGTTATAAAGTACACAAGTAAATATTTATTTACGGAATCTTCTAACTTGTTGGATATTGGAGATAAATATTCCTTTTAAAGTATTTCGACATCTTTCTTCATGAAAATCTAAAGATCTCAGTATCACTTAAGAGAAAGTCAAAAGTGGACTCAGTTCCAAATTAATGAACAACACTTTTTAAAGATATTTACTTATTCGAGCACAACTTGAACATTAATACATGCCAATTATAGCGCCCCTTCTGCACCCGCGTAGTTTATAGCCGGACTTTTTTAAGGTCATTATACGACGTATGAATAGACAAAAGTCCGGATTTGTCTCCATTATTAAGGTAATGTATACGCCGACTTACCAAAGGGCCTATTTTTGATTTAAACAACATTTTAACTCGGAGCTTTGCGAGAGATTCTGTCTTATACAGTCGTAATGAAGACTGGAGGATAGAAATTTACGTAGGTTGTAAATCTTAGACTACATAAATATGAACTGATTAGAATAGAGGTTCACAGAGAGTCTTTGTTTGTCAAATTTAATATTTAACTTCTTTTGTAGAGTAAGACAAAGACTAGTATTCTTTACTTTTCAGATTCAAATTCTTTTTTTGGTATTCCACACGTTACAAAAAAATATTTCAGTGTTAGATAGTCCATTTATCAAGGAAGGCTATAGGCTATATATCAACACGCTAAAACCAATAGGAGCGCAGTAGTAAAGAAAAATGTTGCAAAAACTGAAATATTATTCTATTTTCACGCGTACGAAGTCGCGGACACAGCTAGTTATATCTAAATAATATATTTAACTCAAAGGTGACTGACTGACTGACTGACATAGTGATCTATGAACGCACAGCCCAAACCACTTGGACGGATCGGGCTGAAATTTGGCATGCAGGTAGATGTTATGACATAGCCATCCGCTAAGAAAAGATTTTACGAAACTCTACCCCTAAAGGGGTAAAACGGGATCCACGCGTACGAAGTCGCGGGCGGCCGCTAGTCTATACTGTAATTGTTCCAGCGGTATACTACAGTAAAGATGATTGTCAGAAACGAGCCAAATAGGCTACTGTTTATCTTTTAATGAACAAAACCCTTGATTGATGTACTGCGCAAATCATTATAAACGGCCGGCGTTTTGCATAATACTTTTCACAAAACACAGTGTCGTCCAAAACTCGCTATAAGTGATATAAATTTCGGTATAATCGTTGATTTACAACGGCCATGCGGGTAATTTGCCCGTGACAGGAGACGCTATATTTCACGGGACTCACTCGGCAGAGGGCGCGCGGCAATATGAACTTCGAGCTGACACGTACATAATGTGTTTTTATAGTAAATAGGACAGTCGGCTTTCTGGTATATAAGTGGTGCTTGTCAATATCAGCTTACAGTTGCACTATTGTAGAATAGAGCAAAAAAGAATCATCATCATCTCAGCCATAGGACGTCCACTGCTGAACATAGGCCTCCCCCAATGCTTACCATGTTATCCGGTTGGTAGCGGCCTGCATCCAGCGCCTTCCTGCTACCTTTATGGTGTCGTCGGTCCACCTTGTGGGTGGACGTCCCACAGATGCGTGGATTAGCAAGTTGAAGGCAATGGGCAAGGTACATAGTACGCAGAACTGACGGCCGATGGGGCAGCAAGGTTCTGGAGTGGAAGCCGTGTACCGGAAAAATAATAGTTGTATCAAATTAGTCTCTGCTCAGTATGAGGCCATAACGTACTCGGAAACACGTTATGGCCACTGGTATTCTGCAGAAACCATGAGAGAAAGGCAACGTTACAACTCACAACTCACTTTATGCCAACTTGAAAACGCTTTATGCCCACAAGTAAGTACAAACAAACCGTACCATAGTCGATCCTTAATTTGTCCTTTACATACCTTTGGTAAATAGAGGAGGATCGCGTTGATCATTGAGAGACTAATATGCCTTAAATGATAATGTTTTATGATGATGATAGGTATACTTTCATTATACCAGATACCAGTAAGGATTTATAACATTCATTTTTACCCGACTGCGCCAGAAGGAGGGTTATCTTTGAAGATTTTCATTGAATCGCACGTGCAGACTCCAATACCATAAAAGCTCGCAATATATTTCAAACGTACCTTTATCCCGCAACTGATATCAGGTGCTGTCACTTTCTCAAGTGCTGTGTTAATATTTCACGCGCACGGCAGAGGGCGCGCCAAGTGTCGGAACTTTATTTCCCACGCGGAGTGTATTGCAGTAGACGTCACGATTTGACATCCAAGAACGTTCTTAAATCTGATACACTACGTCTGAGTGGATTTGTCTGGGTTTGTTCCTCAAAGGACCTTATAAAGCACACGGTTAAATGGTTAGGTTCATAAAATTATTTAACACTTAAGTAAGTATAAAGAGATGCACTTTAATTGGAGTAAAACTTCTGTCTTATGTTTGACTGCTAAACTATGTCTATCTATTCTCTTTTAACAAAGAATATCATATAAATTTAATGTAGGTACTACAAGACATTAAGGTTACGTTGCACTATCTCACTTTAATTTTAACAAACGTCAAAAATATGTTAAACTCTATACAAAAAGCACCAGTTATCGTCATAGTACGGTCAAAGTTAGGTGGTGCAACTCAGCCTAATAGATTTCATTCAAGATTGCATTAGTAGAGACGTTATTCATCTACCTTATAGGGGAGAGTTCGGTATATTGTACCGCCGGGTAAATTGTACCACCCTCATATTTCGTAAAGTATTTATTGAATGTCTGTAATTGCAACACTCAGCGATACACAACTAAAATCAATTAATATCGGCCATGTGGTTTTTGCCGTGACAACAAACACGTGTGTTTTATTTTGAAAAGTATTTTTTCATTGTTTTCAAGTAACTTTTGACAATACATGTTTAGTTTGTAATTTTGTTAAATTTAATCACAGGGTGTTTCTAATATATTATTTAGAAGCGTAAATTAGTGTGGATTACAATTATTTGAAACATTTTTCGGTATTTATAAGCTATATTTTTTACCGATTTTTTAAAAGCACTATCACCTAGTCGGCTAAATTGTACCACATCAAGTTGTATGGAACTTTACCAAAGGATTTTGAAAATTTTTTTAGTAAATAATATTTTGAAGTTATAATAGCGTAGTTGTGTTTGACTAGCAATAAATTAAAGCAAAAGACTGGCAAAGTAAATTAGGTACAAGTGTGCGTTACGATAATTGGAATTACAAAACTTGTACTGAAAATCGTGATAACGTATAAAACAATATCAATTGTCTATGTTATTAACTACTGTTCCTTTTCGTTTCCTAATTTGTTAAGAATGTATCGTATAATATTTTGCCATAGTTTTTTTTATAGGCTTGAAATTTATTAAAATCCAATTTAGTAACCCTGTGGTACAAATTATCGAACCGGTTGGCTAAATTGGACCGAAGCTCTGAACTCGTACTTTGTTGATTTGTGCTAAATTTACAACAATCATGTTAATTAATACTTATGAAATAGTAAGTTGAATAATGTATCTTTTATTATATACCATGGACAGTAGCAAAAACAAAAGAAAACTATGTGTAAAATGGGATTGAAAAAAACTGGTCCAAATTAGCGGACTCTCCCTTAATAGCGTAAAACCATGCAAAATTTTATCCTCCTCACTATGCATACACATTAGGGTGGTCCTTATTCCTACGAAAAAAAAATTTTTTCTTATATTTTGCGGGGCACCACTTAATTTGAATATATATCATATGAAAGTCTTTCATTATTTTTTTTTTTAATTTTTAAAAGACATTTAGGGGTCGCTACCAAGGTTTGAATTTTAAGTAAAAACAAAATCTGTATTTGTTAGATTCACTTATTTTTAAAGCCAAAGCCAAATAAAAATATTACAAAATTATTGTTGTTGCTATGAACTAAGATATTATGTACAATGTACATATTTCAATCCATTACTTTTAAGATATAAGAGTTTACTTGTTAGTATGTCGACGCGTCGGTACCATGGTCGGTACAGAAGAGGGGTTGAGGGGAGAAGGGGACAAGAAGCGATTGTCTATTCTATCTATGCGATGTTCATTTGCACGTAAAATGTGATATAAAGACTTAAATAAAACATTTATGAAACCATGATTTAAGACTTTCAAAGCTTTTGTAAATATTTTGACAGCTGGTAGCGACCTCTAAATCTTAACTAAAAAAAAAACAAAAAAGCTAATTTCATATTTAGATGTATATAATCGAATGAGAAAGTGCCCCGGGGATAATTCAAAAGTCGAAAAATAAGGACCACCCTAATACACATACAAAAGCATCTTTCTCGTAAATGAATAAGAAACCAACAACTAGCGAGATTTCATAAATTATGCAAGTACCAAATCTGTGCACTGTATAACACAAAGGCACCACCAGATTAAATTTCAGCAGATATGTAGACTGCTAAGAACAGCTCATAAAAGTAAATCACTTCAGAATAAATACGGATCTTAATGCCAGCACAGATTGCGGCCATGTTGTAATTAATATGCAAAGAGGCGAATAGCTCATGTTACCTAACTAATACAGCATTAGACGGAACCAATGTTACATAACTGTAACACAGCGTGCTTCGAGCTAACGTTCTGGAAATTGAACCTACTGACTTGCCTTTGTCGATTAATTAAGCTTCTGTATTTATGGTGCAGTTAATATGAACATGGTTTATTCTTGAGCTGTTTTTTTACAAACAATATGCTTGAACCACTGCCTCCAATGTCTACTCAAACGATTTTAATAAGGAAAAACAAGTACCTAGTATGAGATGTCACTCCTTATTTTTTAAATTTATTTATCAATGAGCAACATAATAAACTTACAGAAAAACCAAAACTTATTAATAAAGTTCATGATAAAAACTAACTTCAGAAAAGAGTAATGTGTTCTTTCAATCTTCATCTTCAACTTGATAGTTGACGTACTCAGAGCACTATCTAGATTACAAAACAGAAATGAGACCTGCCGACTCCAGAACAAAGCGATACGTTGATAAATATGATTTCCACGTATCTGCTATCTGGTTCTTAATATATCAATCATTTTATTTCTAGCCCGACCTTACAAAGAAACTCACTCTATACTCTAATAAACTCTACTCGTGTAACATTGACGTATCTTATCTATCTATATATATAAAAATGAAACCCGTTTTCCGTTGTCACGACATAACATGAAAACGGTTTGACCGATTTGGCTGATTTTTTTTTTGTAGTTTTCTAATACTCTGTACAAGGTTTTTACGGAAAAAAATATAAAGAAAATCTCTACGCTAAGGCGGTACGAAGTTCGCCGGGTCAGCTAGTAAATATATAAAATAAAAGGAGAAACTGACTGACTGACATATCAACGCACAGCCTAAACGGCTAAACGTAGGCACTTGAAATTTGGAAGGGACGTAACTTAGGTACCGTAGAGGTGCACTAAGAAAGGAATTCCCGAAACTCCCACGGGAACGGGAATTATCGGGAAAATCCTTTTGTATGAAAAATCTAAACCGCTTAAGTTAGACGCTTGAAATTTGGCATGCAGGTACCTTAGTAAACTTAAAGCTTAGTTACAACAGGATATTGCAAAATTCCCACGGGAACGGGAGTTCGCGGGAAAAAACATTTGTATGAAAAAATCTAAATCGCGTAAGATAGATGAAGGGGGTAAAACGGGACCCACGCGTAAGAAGTCGCGGGCGGCCGCTAGTACGTAATAAAAAAGGAACACGAAAAAGCCTACATGGGATCCTTCTGTCACAATAGGGAAAGTAACACGTAAGCCTTTCCCATAAGCAAGTCCAATAATCGCACGAGACGTACCCGATACGATATTGCGGACATTCCGATATTACAATCACGTATTCAATATTTAGCCGATGCGTTGAAGGGATCAAAGGGCTGGGCGACTCTGCAGTAGGCTGCGTAGGCAGTTTGGGGGTAGGGCTGCCAAAGGGAGCTATCATTTGTTTTTAATCGATATCATTTCACGATTCTTTACTTACAAGCTCGATTTTTTACTTTACGTTCAATTTTAAACCAATAAGTTTCGCTTGGTTTTGCCTCGCATGCCTACATGCCTTAGAGAAAGTGATAATATGTGTAGTTTTTTATGAGTGGCAGTCATTAAAACCCGCAGTATACTATCAGTATTTTTGTGGTGTTTCAAGATATCCCATTACTTACATTATTGCCAATGCAAAATGCAAGTAACTTAAATGGTGTTACAACTACGAAATACAAAATAGAATACCTATCTAACTCTTTCTTACGTACAACAGCCTATTTTACTATGAGAAAATGTGTAGTAACTATGAAAGTTTGTTGAACTGCATAATGCCCAAGACAACTAATTGAATGATCTCATAATACGAAGACACTAATTATAACAAGCATTTGAATATAAATCTTACGTTAGTATTCCATGCTACGTGAAGGCACTCAGGCCCAAGGAGTTAAATAAATGGATTCTGCACTCCGCTACGTAGGCGTTGTGTCAGTTCGTTTGTGACACAGTCCACCATGATACAGTAAGACAACAGCAATGTTACCGGCTGAGCGATTGAAGAAGATAGATAGCTAGTCTACCTCGATTCTTCTTCTTCTTCTTATCGTGTCGACAACAAACCTACACAGTGTCAGCCCAAAACTCCGCTACAAGAGTGGCGTTGTCAGCAGCATTAATTAAATCGTCCTGCGTGCAGTTGCTCGGGCACTCAGGGCACGACATACCTCGATTTACTGATAATAATTTTAAAAATCATGGATTGAATTAAAGCACTTGGTGTAATCGTTAGTAATGATCACAATTAGATGATACATAAACAAATAGACTACAACAAACTACAAGTAAGCTGGTTTTACTAACAAATTATTTGCACTGATTCCATATAGAGGCCTCTCTAGCCAATTATAAAAGTACTGGAAAATAACTTTTATCAAAACACATGATACTTATGCCAAATAGTATAAGGCCTTCTCCCAAGTGCTTACACTACAGCCCTAATATTATTTAAGCTACCACAGTATTTGGTCTTTTTAGATAACGATATGAACGGTGCAAGATACTCAAGCGTCTTGAACAATATTTCTTATGGGTGTAGTAAAGTTAACCTACTGAATCTCTCTACACTATACACCGGCTGCGGTGTCCGTTTTCATCCAGACAATTTGATTTGTCTACCGAAGCTCCATTGGCTAGGTACATACATATCTAGATTTAGCCGAACTGCCTGCAGCAACGTAGTTAGGGTTAATATAACTGTCCTCCACCTGGTTACTGTTTGTGGGAGTTTTAGGGACTAATTTGTGCTGCTTTAGCCATTTAGATTTTGGTAATTGTTTAGTCTGTGTGGTGGATTCATACTAGAAATGTAGGTATGGTGCTTTCTCAAAAATAGCTGGGGGTACTAAGCTTTTTTAATGTACCTTCTTTTTCTGCGAATTTGGAATTAAAACTCTCATGAATATTATAACTTATTAATACCAATTATAATATTAATAAATATAACGTCAAAAACTAACTATCATTTATCATAAAATCATTATAAAATATCAAATTTGTCAAATTATTATGAAAACAGCCTATAAGCCACTCGCTCAAATGTTAAATGTGTCCTATCCCGTACAAAACATGTTTTCAAATTGTACCTATTCATGCCCGCCGCCGCGCCGCGCAATGACTTACTGGATGGCTTGTATTTTATTTGCACCTACCTGCTTTATAAAAATAAAAAATCACTTTTAATAGAACTGCTACGCTAAATCGTTTTTGTATTGTTTATTATTATTAAGACAAATTAATGTTTCTCTGTAAGTGATTGCATTGTAATCTTTTTGAGAAAATAAATATCTTTAACCACAATATTATTTTGTCTAAGAGGGTTTGAGGGTTGTCCTAATTATTACTATTAGAGCCCCGCAGACAAAGATTTTTTATGGGTCGATAGTTTGGTCGACTTCTTATTTGTATGAGAAATCGGTCGATACCAAATTGCTGTATTGTGCGCACTTGACAAAAGTCTGTACTCTGTGATATGTCTTATGAAGTCAAAACAGTCCTGTAGTAGGTATACATACTTTACTGTTGATAATATGAGATTGATAATACATAACCCATAATTACAAACTTCTTTACCACTTGTCGTTCGAAGCTTCTTCTGAAGGTCTAAAGCATATTCCCCGAAGTGAAATCCAAAAAAGGCTGACAGAAACATTTCTCTTACAATTCCCACCAATATTACATTCGCTTCATTTGAATGGGTAGCAGCCCTATTTTGTAGCAATTCTTATTCATGGATCTCGTGTGCCGCCTTTGAAAGCTAATGTAGCCCATCCACGTCTGATCAAAGTGCTTCTTTGCTTAATACTATCTGTTTGATGGATTACGCCCTAAACTGAGACTTTGAGGTTATTGGCTATCTCTGTCTATCTACCTCTATCTTTGACAGCTGTTGCTAACCAATTCGGTGGCCCAACGGCGCAGTGGTACATTATGAATCGAAAACAAGTATTCAATTTTGGCGTTTATTGGAGTTGTCATAGTGAAACCCGTAAGAGCTACCTACTTAAGCTGTAGGTAGTAGTTGATCTTTTCAGATATACATTATAAGATTTTAAACTTTCGCGTTCCATTTCAATTAAAATAGTAAGACACGGGTCTGCTTGTGACCACGGCTGCGATGCTGCAGCCGAAACGTCAAGCCGTGAGTACATAATGTAACTCATTAATAAACGTCGCGTTAAGACCCGTCTCTTACTATTTTAATCAGAGATACATTGTTGTAATATACGCGCAAATTTTGGTTCATCTTATCTTAGACTTAAAGCCTTCTTCTAAAAATAGGACTTTGGATACTTGCCCTCCACTTTTAAAGCCTACGCCAGGTGCTTTCTCCCAATAGGGTCCTACGACCTATCTTGAGATTGAGATACGGCAAAGACATGACTTGGCTTAATGCCAAGTAGGTACTCCATTTGCGATATTAAAATATTCAAGAGTCTCAGTCTTGAACCCTTGTTCCACAACAGAACAACCAAAATAAGAACCAAACCAAAGATGTGTTTCGGTAGTTGGAGATAAGATAGCCCGTTGAGGAGTGGGTGAAGCTCGTTTCCACCTTCAGCTTGATCGTCACTTTTTTGTAGTGAGATAGACCAAGAGCCTCTCCGGTCAAGTGAGTTGGGTCTATTCCCACCTCTCGTTCACACCGCTACAACTCCTGTATAGCCAGGATTTACAGCTTGACCGCCATAAAAATCCAACCAATGAAGGTCAAGTTTGTCCCGGGGGAAAGTTAAACTGTCATCGATCAAGTGAGTGAGATACAGAAGCTCGTTAGCTTCTGTGTTGTGGGTAATAAGGGTCATTTTTAATTTGAATTCTTCCAGACGAAAAGACAAAGCCCCCAGCAGTCTCCAGGCCCCAAGCCTGTCGTTTCAAATCGCGGCATTATCATGTAAATGCCAAGAATCTCTGATTTAATTAAACACCACCTTTAGCAAGCCCGAATTAGTGTCCCGTATTATTTGCTTGACCTGGGAAGGGTATGGAAAGGTGACCATGATCACTGATGGTTGTAGGACATTTAGATATATCAGTTATATTATAAATTGTTGTGCCTCACTCGACATAGATAGGTATAGTGTGTCGCGGACTTTTTTGTAGATACATATTTATAAGATCTACAATTAATTATAATATTTCATGGTTCTATCTTTTCTATTTTTGGTAGCGTACGCAAAATAAGTAACTTTTCTGGTTGATTTTTTACACCTTGTGTCCGAAAAACCCAAATATTTTACGGAACCCTATTTTTTCCAAAATCAAATTTAGCCTATGTTACTAGTGGATAATGTAGCTTTCGAATGGTGAAAGAATTTTTAAAAACGGTCCATGTAGTTTTTGAGCCTATTCATTACAACCAAACAAACGAAAGTTTTCTACTTTATAATACATATTAGTGTAGATTATAATGGAATCAATTGATTTTTAGGATCACATTTTTGTACTTTAACTTCAACCTAATAGAGCGTTCAGTCTAGGTAAGTTTCTCTTGATACTGTATACTTTTATTACACCTAGGGCTGATTTTTCAATCGTTGGATAACTTTTAACTGAAGAATAATTTTGGCACATTGACAGTTTTAGTATTTGAAATATGTCAAAATGACAAGGATATTCTTCAGTTAAAAAATATCTGACGATTGAAAAATCAGCCCCTAGTCAAAGGTTGAGCAAAAATATACCTAAGGCAATAATTGAAAATTTTCGCTTCCATAAGAGAGCTAGTGACGCTTCCTGCAAAACGAAACCCATTTTTGTCTCCTAGCACAAGAAATTGTTCTAAACCTACCGCTTTCACCCCAGCTTACTTATTCCCACCTGTCACCAAACACGTGGCCCCAGCACTGTCCCTTGACGGAGATAATTAGTATGCCGTACGCGCCGCCGCAAACAATACGAGGCGACTTGTGAATCATTAATACGACACGCCAGTCTGTTTGACACACGGGCACACGATCTTAGTTTGTTTATGGTGGTTAGTGTTCTCATCAATAAGTCTATTAGCTTAGCGATTCAAGAGCTAGGGCTCGCCACAGGCTGAGAGCGTCCAGGTTAGCAAAACTACTCGGTTGTGGTTCGAGTAAAATGCACTGGAACCTCAGCTAATTGACGTCATTAACACAATTGCAGACAGAGACAGCTGGACGAAAACTTTACTTGATGCACACTAGGAAGAGGAATCGTCGGTCTGCCTAATGAATGTTTAATTGCGGATGGCTTAAAGATTGTGGTAATTTACTTATACTAAGATTGTATACTCTCAGAGCGCTGCATGTTCAATCGTGATTATTATTTTGTTGGTTGAACATGCAACGCTTGGTACTCATCATCATCATCATCATTTCAGCCATAGGACGTCCACTGCTGAACATAGGCCTCCCCCAATGATTTCCAGTCCACATCGCCCGGTTAGTTATCCTGTAATAAAACATTACTATGCACTTTACTTTAGAACAAAATGCATTTACGAGTTCATCATTGTGTTCTTTCCGGCCTAATGTAATTAACTAATTCTTACTATAGTCTAAAATTCAAGGAGATAGTTCACTGACTCAAACTCGGCCTATTGTCTTCGGATCCGCCTATAGAGGCAAGATAAAGCGCCCGCGGTGAACGAACAAAAACAAAGCGACGTGCACTAACGAAAGATAACAATCGATTGTGTTTGGAAAGCCAGAGTGAGATACGGAAAGTATAAGCGTGAAGGAGAATGGTGCAGAAGCCGCTCTTGCGTATAACAGAACGCGAAAGAAGGAATAAGGATTCTATTTGTACATTATAATAATAATACGTTCCCGTGAAATAATACAAATCAGTACTAGATTTTAAATAAAGTCGAAGTGAAGTGGAAATTTTCACGAAAAGTCAAATGCTTTTCGTGAAAACTCTTATTTCATTCCCACTTTTCTTAGTACATTTACAGGCATATTCGCTTATTTATAAATCGCATCTGCACCTCCGTATGAGGTTTGCTATCAAGAGCAAACCTAACACTTAAAAAACATTCTAAAAGTTTACTATTACAGATTATGAAATGAACTTGAGGAATGGAGGCCACGTACCAACGTCCGTCCACCCACAAGATGGACAGATTACCTCATCATAAAAGCTGCAGGAATGCACTTGATGTAGGTCGCTGCTAACCAGCCAAACTGGAGAAAGCTATGTTCAGCAGTAGATGTCCTATGGATGAAACGATGATGAACACCAGAAAAAAGCGGCACTATTGTATCTAAGTATACTGTGTCACCTGGCAGATTTTGCATTGACACCGCCGCGTGTGTTCTCGTTATAGAAAGAGCTTGGCATGAATGGAATAGAGTAGCGACTTTTCTAACAAGGTTTTCACATGTTTGCAACCGATTTGCAACATTCACGCCGATCAACAAGAGAATTATTAGAGCGAGAATGATTCTTAACCGGGGAAAGGTTCACACTTCAATTAGTTTTAGCCAAATGTCGTCCACTGGTGGACAAAGGCCTCCCCCCCAAGGCTTTGCATAATAGCCGGAAGACGTAGCGTGGGCAGGCTTCCTACTAGATCAGTGGTTCTTAACCGGTGGTCCGCGGACCACTGGTGGTCCCTTGAGGCATTCCAAGTGGTCCACGAAGACATCGTAATAAACAAGTGACGTGACGTAAAGAATCGAATCAACACAACGCAAACGGCGCACAGTGGGCGAGAAATCGACCTCTCCCCTTTCATAGGATTTTGAAAAAAAAAAGTGGTCCCTGACAAGACAGAAATTTGGTAAAATGGTCCCTCGTGACTTAAAGGTTAAGAACCACTGTACTAGATGGACCGACAATCTGATGAAGGACAGGACACTTCCATTATTCTGTTAAAAAAATACGAGTGCCTACATAAAATCATTTTAACGTAAAGTGTTTTTGGAAGCGGGAAAAAGATCAGTCGGTTGATTGAGGGTCTCCTTAACCGGGTCTCCTTAATCAATCCGCTGTTAAAGTTATTTACCAATGTTTCAGCTCTATTTCAGGCAAAAAATATTATCTATAGTAGGTAAAAACTGACAACAGCATAATTTAGGCAATAAGGACTATCGCTAGTTACTATTATTATAAACATAGAGGTTTAAAACCCTGGGAAAATATATAATTATTTTGACCCTGGTTTTCGATAGAGGGACAACCGCGCGATAAAGTATTTTTGACCCACTGAAATTCACAAAAGCGAAGTCGCGGGAAAATCTAGTATAACATAATTATAACACTAAACAAGAATATCCTGCATTGATCAAGTGTAATGAGCCGACAAAAAGCATCCCAATGGCTCCGAGCAAACCGCCATGTTGTTTTTTTGTGTAAACAAGTCGCGAGTAGACTGGAGTCCGGAAATCGGTCCTCAGCATCTCGGATTTAGATGGAAATGGGAAAGCGCACTTTTTTCCATTTCTGATGCAATTGCTAAAGTCAATTCAGCGTTTATAAGCGTTGAAGTTTTTCTGAAGCTTTGACTTTAATAGAAAAATGTTATTGCTGATGTATGTTGATAAGATTAATATTAATTTATTGGATAGATCATAATGTATTTTATGTGAAAATGTATTAAGTCAAGTCTCTAGTGACTGTGTACTTCTTGATACCAAAAGTTTGTGATGCCTTTGTCTCTAATGGTTAGAGAATTGTAAGTTAAGTTTTCAAACATTAATGGCATAATAAGCTAGTGTTTAAAAAATTCAGTTATGAGTTTATAAAATACGCAGTGACAATAAATTCTTATAGTAGTGAGTTTTTTGTAGTATCTATACAATTAACACTATTTAAGTAAGTATTCATTATGCAGTCGGTAAACATTCACACAAAATGGTTAATGCTACTTATGTATTAAGCCATGGTATCCCCACGCAAAATAAATATTTTCCTTTCATTCTAATTCGCGTATTTAACGAAAACCTTTACAGTAAAGAAAACTTGTAAAAATATCGTCCTCGGAGGGGGCAAGTAATTTCCAGTTTTATTTATCTTGTATAGTAATTTGTACCGAGTTCGCGACATAATTTCCCCGAGGAACGTCTAAACACATAATATTGTCGCCCTGATACTAAACTCCGACTATGAAGTTATCGTGTTGGGGCCAAGTAGAGTTGGGTGGAGTAGAATCACTCTAAAAAACTTTAACTTATTTTCAGCCAAATAACGTCCACTGCTGGACAAAGGCCTCCCGCAAGGTATCCATAACGACAGGTCATGCTGTCAAAGGACCTTTACCAATTCTCTTACAAATCGTATAAATACATAAGACAAAAAATATTAATTAGGAAAACTTGCCCTGAAGCAACAATTTCATAGCTTTTCATCATACCAACGCTTCAACAGTTATCACTTTATGGAAATTTAAATAAATAATGAGTAAGGCAGTAAGACTATCCTAAGAATCCATTATTGGCTGTAAGAACAAAAATACCTGTTTGTATTATTATTATAAAGAGCTGTGGTTTTCTGAATAAAGAAAAATAAAATAAAATAAAGAATTATAAAAAAAATCTACTTTTCGACTGTAAAAAGTTTGAAATTAAAATTTGTTGTAGTTAATATGTTTTCACAATTCAGTTGCATTTTTACAGATTGAATGGTTTAAGTGACTGGTTTATATGATACACTTGATCAAATCAAGACTACTCTACACGTCTAAATTATGTCCGAACGCAGGACAAAGTTTAAATGAAGATAAAGTTACTTTTATAAACTATATTTCTCAATCAAATAAGAATCTTTGACACTAAGAGGTCAAACAAAGTTTTAAGAAAATGTGTTATATTTAAAATATTATTTGATATCAATGGATCTTAAAATATGTCAGCTAACCACGGGCAACTAGGCATCATGTATCTGTTTTTTTATTTATTTATTTTTTATTTTATTTTACAAGTAGCATAAAAGTTATAAGTTTTTCTGAGATGAAACTTCTCAATTTATCATTAACTTGATTTTTTTATAACTTACATGTTATATTTTACTCACTTCAACTCTGTCTAGTTTGATATTTCGCAATCGCAATTTAATTTACACCCCAACGCCATCTAGTATCCCACGACAACATTACCTGTACCATCTCTATTACGCCTGCGAGGAATTCCTCAAAAACGTTTTAATCATAACGAGAACAAGACAGACAATTTATGCCCCTCCAAAAGATCCTAATTACATCTAGCATCATCACGTGCCGTGGGTAAAAAAGCATCGTAGGGATCAGTTAATTTAATGGGGCACAATATAATTTGCCGGGCAGGTAGAAGTATTGCCCTAAACAATATTAGATACGTGAGTGGAATGCCTCACAAATTGTGTTTACGACTATCGCTTCGTCCCAAAGATTAACCGGCTCTTGGTTTTATTGTCGACGTCTTGTTTGACGCCGAGTGTTAATATTGTATGGTTTTGGTGGGCGTGATTGATAGTGTTTCTGTTAATAGATAAATGAATATTGATTGTATTGCAAATTCAATTTAGTAATCGTTTCTCTTGTTTTTTGGGCGTAATTGCTTTCGCTCAGTGAAGCGATTACGAAATCCACGAATGTTACTTTCTCTAGTTTGTATGGATGTCGCATGAAATCCACAAGCTCTAAAAATCTATTTCCTATTACTACTAAACCTAGATCTCCCTTTGGAAAACTCTATAAGATGTGTTTGTGTACGTTGTATACAGGGTGGAATTTTGTAATGCCACCTGGAGGGCAAGTACTCTTAATATTGTAGATAGAAAACATTTCTCAAAGAAAACATTCCTTTATTTTTGAAAAGAAATAGAACTGCATTCAAAGATTTCCAAAAATTTGCTTGCCACACCCGGGAATCGAACCAATTAAAATCTGTTGAAAATTACACCCTGTATTTTTATTGCATCGATCGTTAGGGTTAAGTATAATAATAAGGATGAAATCTCTCTAACCAAACTTGACAAATCAAATGAAATGAAAACCGTGAAATCTTAAATTATTTTAATTATTTACAGAAAATTGTATGGTGTGGTGGTAAATTTTCAAAAAAAAATCGAAAATCTTTGAATGCGGTTCTATTTCTTTTCCTAAATTAAGGAATGTTTCCTTTGAGAAAAAAATTCTATCTACAGTATTAAGAGTACTTTCCCTCCAGGTGGCATTACAAAATTCCATCCTGTATATCAAAAGTTAAGTAACATTTACTTTATTTCGCAGATACGCACGAGTTATGGACATCTTCCGCGGCGTGATAACATGATATGTCAAGGGCCACGGAATCTGTTGCGTAAGTTTTGAGCCCGTTTCCATTTTTACACACAATATTAATATTTTCTACATTTTAAAGTATAAAATATCACTATTAAATACTAGCTTTCGCGTATTATAAGATATTATAGTGAGAATATTTTTTGGACTATAACATCTTGTTTCTATAAAAGGACAGTGCCAATCCATGTATGGAAGTTGGACCAAGTGCTGCCCAGAATGAAACTATAGTGCATTTTGTTCCTCAGGCCAATACTAATTTGTAAACCGGAGCGCACTGAAATCTGTCCCTGGAGTTAAGAGAAAAAAAGAGTTTTGTTTGGAATTATTTACATACAAAATATCATCGATGTATACCTACTACGCATAAGATTTCGCGATTTTGGCATTAAATAACACTCGTTATGTTGAACTTAACCGTACTGCATCCGTACACCTTACTTTAGTACGACTTCGACATTATTTATAAGCGATCAAGCGCTGTTGCAGTAGTTTGGTTAGTTGACCGAAATTAATTATTTCCAAAATAGAGCAAGAAGTTTTAGCTTACAATAACTTCAATTTATTCGATTGTAATACACCAATAAATTGATTTTTCGCAAGGATAGAGAACTAAAACTTCTTGATTCATTTTGGAAATAATGATTTCTGTCAAGTAACCAAACTATTGCAACAGCGCTAGATCGCTTATAAAGAATGTCTAAGTCGCACTAAAGTAAGGTGTACGGATGCAGTATGGTTAAGTTCAACATAGCGAGTGTTATTTAATGCCAAAATCGCGAAATCTTATGCGTAGTACGTATACATCGATGATATTTTGTATGTAAATATTTCAAAACAAAACTCTTTTTTTCTCTTAACTCCAGGGATAGATTGCAGTGCGCTTCGGTTTACACATTAGTATTGGTCTGAGGAACAAAATGCACTATGAATTGATTCTGGGCAGCACTTGGTCCAGACCCTGGCACTATCCTTTTAAACTTTCACGTTCCATTTCAATTAACGTCAAGCCGTGACTTTGACTGAATTTAATTAATTTAATTTTTCCTCCATCGGGGGCTTATTTAGAAACCTATGTTTACAAATAAATTATTTGATTTGATTTGATTAGTTCAGTGATTTGAACTGTGACTTCAATACAACACTACATTTTTCATTTCATTCAAATTAATGTTTTAGAATTGCCTCTTTTCTTTCACACCTTCACCATGAAATAAACATGCGAAAAACGCTACGAACGCTACGTCGTAGCCATCCTACTACATCCGTAGCCGCGTAGTATGGAAACGCGTTCGTCAAGCGCCGGATATCAATGTCCCGGGTGAGGCCTACGACACGCGCGGTCGACGCGTGACGCCCGCGTATCTATGTAGGTAGTCAACAGACTACACATTTTTATTAAGAACGTACTCCTTTTTTTAGTCGGTTAAATAGCTCCTAGTACAATTACATGATGTCACAGTGTTTATATTTATCGCTTGTACAGACGATTACACATAATATTGCTAAACATATTATATTTTATACATATTTACTTTATTAAACACATCTAAGACGACGTAGTCTTAGAGGTAACTAGCGGCCGCCCGCGACTTCGTACGTGTGGGTGGATCCCCCCCTTAGGAGTTGAATTTTGCAAAATCCCGTCTTAGTGAGCTCCTACGTTCTAAAAGGAACCCCATGCAAAATTAGACTCCTAGCACTTGTAGAGTCTGAGATTTCGAGATGAGTGAGTCAGTCAATCAGTGACTTTTCGCTTTTGTAGATAAGTATAGATTGTCATATTTTGCAACAAAAATTATGATGTGCTGTATAAACTTATTTGGAATACGAATGTAATCCATATTTGATAGAAATGTTTCAGTATTGAGTTTTCACTTGTTGCTTCTATTAATATCATGATATTAAAATGCCAAGGTAAATATTATACTATGATTTAGAATCTGAAACTGAGGTTGACCAACTACAGTGTAAACAATTCAGAATGTTAAACGGCATGGAATATTCTGTGTTATATTTCTATGAATATATTTTCGGTTGTGGGAATGCATGCATTAATGCAACCACAGGCTCTGTCACCGGGTTGTGGCTACACATTATGCCCATAAAAATTAAATGCATCCAAAAAAGATTCGAATGTACTGCACTGCGCTGTTTCATACAAAATTATACTAACGGCGCTATTACCTCTACTTATTGACGACTGTGATTTGTACACTTAAATCTTACGCCAGTTTCCTTTTCAGATTTGACTTGATTTGATTGGATTTCCTGCAGGAGACAAAAATGTTACAAGTAGTGTGATAGGCATGAATTATTAGTTAGGATGATAATAAGTAGAGACCAAATTTTTGAGAGGTGAATAGAACCGATCGGTAAATACAGGAAAAATCAAACTTAAAGTCGAGGCAATTATTTTTAGTAGAACTAAATATCTGCAATGTTTATAAATACGCTTATTAATTTTATTGTTAGTCTCTTAAATCAAATCAAATTATGTTGAAAATAGACGCCTAGTAATACCACAAAGTCAAGTCAAAGCTTTTATTCAGTACCTACTTATTTACTTACTAATTACCTACATTACATAACAAGCGTTTAGCTTGAGTATCGCCATCGGTACCACATTAAAGACACAAATGCCTATGTCTAGTTATTAATCAATTAGTGTCATGAATGGCTAGTCTAGAAGCAATTCCATATACCCGCCGATTCCGCAGTCGACCGATATAGTCCAGTCATTATAGTAAGTTCACCTCGGAATTCGAGATACCCAGCTGTAAGTCTGTAAATACGTGTATATTGACACCCTAAAAGTTGTCTCAAAACCTACATATGGTAGGGTGTAAGCAACTATTAAATTTCAAGGTCAACGGTCACAAAAATCGGTTTTTTGCGCTTTTTTTAGAAATATCTCATTTCCTGTGGGTTTTTTGCTATTTGTATTTATTATCAATATTGTAGAATACTAAATTCTCTACAAATTTTGTTTAAAAACTTTTTTTATACGGTGAACCGTTTTCGAGATAGAGGGCGGAGAGCGCGCGGTCACTGCATCACTTCAGNACAGACAAAGTTCCACGCGGGCGAAGCCGCGGCGGAAAGCTAGTAGTTCATAATTAGGTATACAACAAAATAAGTTTTCAAGCAATAAAAAAAAAGCAATAAAAAAAGCTTTTACTTTTAGCCCAGTATCTGATTGTGATGTTAAGAAGAACGTATTGTCCATTGCTTCGAATGCCGTCGGAAATGATAACATAAGCCGGAACATGATCGTTCCATTGCTTGACATCCTTTCCCCTATTATTACCCATATCCTGAACCATTCTCTCTCCACAAGTATCTTTCCTGCAATATGGAAAGATGCTCAAGTGACTCCTCTCCCTAAAAAGTCAAATCCTACATCTTACACCGACTACCGTCCTATATCCATACTTCCTTTTATATCTAAAGTAATGGAACGAATCGTTCATTACCAGCTCAGTACTTTCTGTTAGAATATGCATAATCTGTGACACAGATATAGATAGATGCAGCATGTGTCAAAAATTGTATGAAGCCGAGCGTGCCACTTTTTAAACGTCATTAGTGTCATTTTAGCGAATTTTAGTGATTGCCGCAACGTAAAAATAATCGTATCATCGTACTGCATTCGCAAAGTCATCGAAAGATATCGTGTGACTCGATTCGACAATTAAATAATTCCGATAAAACTGATAATTTGTTAAATACAAAACCAAAAACATCGTTATTTACCTTTTTAAAAAAAATTAATTCTTACAAATCGTCAAATCTCGTTATTTTTTTTACCCTACCAGCGTTTCAAGACAAATTTGTCAAGTGCATGAATACATGGATCAGTGTGTGTCTTATTGTTATTAGTAGTACGGTTCCTTGGGATCGGTATGAGTGCACCACATACAGGGACCATGGTTTTAACTCTTAAGAGTACATCGCAGGATATGTATTAAAAACAATGCTACTTTATACTTCTTCTACTGCTACTTTATTCTAATTAAGACAAGAAACTTGATGAAGAGGAGAAAATTACCTATCTTTTGTTGGGACTTACTGAAAAATACAACACTCTGGTAACGGCACTGGAAACAATGAATGAAAAGCTGACATTAGATTTTGTGAAAGGAAGATTACTGGATGAGGAACTGAGGAGTGCAGGACAGGATGAACAGAACCAGCAACCCCACCAGATGGCATTCAAAACCAATGCAATAATATGCTACAAATGTAAAAAGGAAGGTCACAAGAGCTTTGAATGTCGATCCAATGCAGCGAGAACAACAAGTGGTAATTATAGAGGAAGAGGTTATAGAGGTCGTAGCCGAGGCAGAGGGTATCATCAGAGTCAAAGTCATGCTGCAACTACAGAGGAAGATCAACGAGAATTTACATTCTTATCTGGAACCGAGAACCAATGCAACATATTTGAAGAAAAAGAAAACATAGAATGGATCATCGACTCAGGATGCACGGAACATCTCATTCAACAAAAGTATATGAAGTATATGAGTGACATTACTGAAATTGAACCAGAAATGAAGATATATATTGCAAATGGAGACTACGTGATTGCCAAGAAAAAAGGGACAATAACATTAAAGTGTAGCGGTCATAAATTAACTTTGAATGCTCTTATAGTTGATAACTTATCATTTAACCTAATTTCAGTCAAAAAGATTGTGCAAAAAGATTGTAATGTTCAGTTTACTAAAAATGAAGTAAAGATTCGCAAAAACTATTCAAATGATTGTATTACAGGGTATTGTAAAGGAAAACTATTTGTTCTAAAAGCATCTTTATTTTCAGAAAACAATTTTTGTGGTATCAGCAAAGGATTTTTATGGCACAACAGATTAGGTCATGTTAACAGGCACAGTTTGAATATCATGCAGCTTCCTGTCTCCAACAAGCCATGTGGACCATGTATGATGGGTAAGTCGACTCGTCAGCCATTTCCACACACTCCGAAGCCGAGGTCATCACACATTGGTGAACTTCTTCATACTGATGTAGCTGGACCTGTGAACATAAAAGGGATTAATGAAGAACTATACTATCAGGTAATTGTTGATGATTTTTCACATTTTGTAGTAGTTTATCTATTAAAAAGTAAAGATGAAGCGACTAATAACTTAATTAAATATATTAAAAACATTGAAAATCAGCAAGACACTAGAGTAAAACGAATACGTTGCGACAATGGAGGTGAATTTAAGAATAAAGTCATAGAATCTTTTTGTATAGAGAAAGGAATAAATATTGAATATACTCGCCCCTACTCACCCCAACAAAATGGAGTTTCTGAAAGGATGAACAGGACTCTCTACAACAAAGCGAGAACTCAAATTTTAGAGACAAATCTTCCAAAACATTTATGGGGAGAGGCTATACTTGCTTCAGCTTACCAACTTAACAGATGTCCCTCATCAGCTATTAATTTTCAGATACCAGCAGAAGTCATGTTTGGATCTCTAGACCTGAGTAGACTGCGTGTTTTTGGAAGCAAAGCTTGGGCTATTCAACTACCCAAAGGAAATAAATTTGAAGAAAGAGCTCACGAAATGAGATTAGTGGGTTATGCCCCTAATGGTTATCGACTGTGGAATCCAAAAGAAAACAAGATAGTAATATCAAGAGATGTGAGATTTGATGAGGAAGACATTAAGTACAAACCAATAAATGAAGAGACAAAAAAGGAACAAAGATATACTTATGGTGAAGAAAATGAAAATGACATGAATACAGGATGTGACAACAATGAAGACGACTCAAATACAGGATGTGACACAATTGGACTAAAAGATAGATCGGATAAAAATGAACAAAGGCAGAATACTGAAAGAAACCCACAAGTAAGACCACAAAGAACAATTAGAAGACCTAACTACCTAAAAGACTATGAGACATATGATAATAATAATGAAAGTGATTATGAAAGTAGTGAATCTAACATAGCATATTGTCTGAACACCTTTGTTGACACAGAACCAATTACCTACAAAGAAGCTATTAAAAATCCAGAATGGACAGAAGCAATAAAGAAAGAACTAGATGCTCACAAAAAACTACAAACCTGGGAATCTTCTATTCTACCGGAGGACATAAAGCTATTGACACTAGATGGATCTTCAAGCAAAAGTCAGATGGAACAAAGAAAGCTAGATTAGTAGCTAAAGGCTATCAAGAAAATAATACCTATGATGTTTATGCACCAGTTGCTAGAATGTCTACTGTGAGATTATTGTTAAGTATATCACTACAAGAGAATAAACCAATAAGACAGATGGACATACCTACAGCTTTTTTAAATGGAAACCTGGAAAAAGAAATATTTATAAAATACCCAGAAGGAATAAAAGAAGAAAAAGGAAAAGTATTGAAACTGAGAAAAGCACTTTACGGACTGAAAGAAGCGCCGAGATGCTGGAATGAGAGAGTTCACAACTTCTTTATTGAAAATAACTTTGAGCAATCTAAATATGATGTTTGTCTATACTTTAAACCTGGAACTTGGGCACTAATTTTCGTTGATGATTTCTTATTAATGGGGAATTTTGAAGAGATAAAAGAAAAACTACAGACAGAATTCAAAGCAAAAGATTTGGGAGATATAAAAGAATATTTAGGAATGGAAATACACAGAAGTAATGATACTATATGTATAAAACAAGAAAAACTGATAAGGAAAATACTGAAGAAATTTGGAATGGAGGACAGCAAAGCAGTAAAAACACCTATGGAGAAAGAACCTATAACTACAGAAGAGGAGGAGATAGTAAATGTACCTTATAGAGAACTAATTGGAAGCCTTACTTACCTTTCAGTGACAAGTAGACCCGATATCACCTACGCAACTTCTTTCTTGAGTAGATACCTGGATAAACCTACATCACAGCACTGGAAAGCAGCGAAAAGAATTTTAAGATACCTAAAAAACACTATTAATAAAGGACTTACATATTTCAGGACTGACAAACCAATACAGCTAATAACATATACAGATGCAGACTGGGGAAGTGACAAAACTGACCGCAAAAGTGTGAGTGGATCTGCAACTTATTTTGGTAAGAATTTAATATCTTGGTCATCAAAAAAACAATGTACCGTCTCACTATCATCTGCAGAGGCCGAGTACATAGCAGCAGCTTCAGCCACAACAGAGCTCATCTATCTAAAAGGTATTTTGAATAACTTCTACAGTCATAATTTTGAATCCTTGCTTTTGATTGATAATCAGAGTGCTATAAAAATAATAACTAATAGGGNATAAAATTACCTATCATCCACAACAGAGCTCATCTATCTAAAAGGTATTTTGAATAACTTCTACAGTCATAATTTTGAATCCTTGCTTTTGATTGATAATCAGAGTGCTATAAAAATAATAACTAATAGGGAAAATGGTAAAAGAACAAAACACATTGACATTAAATATCATTATATTAAAGATGCAGTTAGAAATCATAAAATTAACATTACATATGTACCAACTGAACATAATGTATCTGATATATTTACAAAACCACTATGTGAGATTAAACATAACTATTTTACATCTAAGTTGAATATTGTGTAACCAAGTAAATAAGTAAAAATTATGTAATAATGTAAACAGCAAATAAGTAAAAATAAAATGTAAAATTCATTGAAAGTTCATCTAAACTGAATAGTATTGTATAAGTTAAATAAAATCTAAAGTTCATTTAATATTGTATAATGTTTAAAAGGTAAAAAGAAAGCATTTAAAATTGTATGACTTATTAAAGTAGTCTATTTATAAATATCCATGGCAATGTTACAAATGCTTATGATTTTAACATTGAAGGGGGGTGTTAGAATATGCATAATCTGTGATGTAAAGTTGGCAACACTGCCTATCTGTCAGTTGTGTGCAAGAAAATAAAAGTGAGCTATGGCGTCTTGAAAGTCTTCGTTTTATTTTATAAAGAAAGTTCATCATTAATACTAAAATTATTGAGCTAGGAGACATAACTAAGAACGACTTCTCTGCCGTTGTGTATTTGTTAACTACTCTCGGTAAAACTAGAATTAGTACGCTTGTATTGTATTTCTATTGTATCGGTAACAAGAAGTTCCAAAAAGTCTTCGTAGTTTTCGAAAATATTCTGATCAGGACCTTAATAGAATGTTAGAACTATCCTTTAAAACCTTGGGAAATGGCAGTTCTGATTATTGTCAGTGGTCTTTATATCTTCTATAATATAAAAATGAATCGCAAAATGTGTTGGTAAGCGCATAACTCAACAACGCCTGGACCAATTTTACCAATTCTTTTTTTTAAATGTTTGTTGAAGTCCAAGGATAGTTTTTACAGCGAGAAAAGTTTCCGGGTAAACCCTAAAAAACTCGAAACTTCACCCCTAAGGGTAAAACGGGGTCCACGCGTTCGAAGTCGCGGGCGGCCGCTAGTACCTGTACAGGGTGTTTNTTTTTTTTTTTTTTTTTTTTTTTTTTTTTTTTTTAAAAGATTATTACCAATTTGTATTGCCCAAATTACTAATAGTCCCATTAGCCCCTCATGGTAAGCTAAATAAGCTTGTGTTACGAGTGGGCTCACCACAATAGTCGAGCGGCGGTGGGATTATATTAAATTATATTAAAGATGCAGTTAGAAATCATAAAATTAACATTACATATGTACCAACTGAACATAATGTATCAGATATATTTACAAAACCACTATGTGAGATTAAACATAACTATTTTACATCTAAGTTGAATATTGTGTAACCAAGTAAATAAGTAAAATAATGTATAAACAGTAAATAAGTAAAAATTATGTAATAATGTAAACAGCAAATAAGTAAAAATAAAATGTAAAATTCATTGAAAGTTTCATCTAAACTGAATAGTATTGTATAAGTTAAATAAAATCTAAAGTTCATTTAATTTTGTACAATGTTTAAAAGGTAAAAAGAAAGCATTTAAAATTGTATGACTTATTAAAGTAGTCTATTATAAATACACATGGCAATGTTACAAATGCTTATGATTTTAACATTGAAGGGGGGTGTTAAAATATGTTTAATCTGTAATGTGAAGTTGGCAACACTGCCTATCTGTCAGTCGTGTGCAAGAAAATAAAAGTGAGCTATGGCGTCTTAAAAGTCTTCGTTTTATTTTATAAAGAAAGTTCATCATTAATACTAAAAGGCTCCTCNATGACGCCAGGCCCCAGGAGGTTTTAAACATAACTATTTTACATCTAAGTTGAATATTGTGTAACCAAGTAAATAAGTAAAATAATGTATAAACAGTAAATAAGTAAAAATTATGTAATAATGTAAACAACAAATAAGTAAAAATAAAATGTAAAATTAATTGAAAGTTCATCTAAACTGAATAGTATTGTATAAGTTAAATAAAATCTAAAGTTCATTTAATATTGTATAAAGTTTAAAAGGTAAAAAGAATTTTAAAATTGTATGACTTATTAAAGTGGTCTATTATAAACCCATGGCAATGTTACAAATGCTTATGATTTTAACATTGAAGGGGGGTGTTAGAATATGCATAATCTGTGATGTAAAGTTGGCAACACTGCCTATCTGTCAGTCGTGTGCAAGAAAATAAAAGTGAGCTATGGCGTCTTGAAAGTCTTCGTTTTATTTTATAAAGAAAGTTCATCATTAATACTAAAAGCCTCAAATATACATTACGACCGCTGCCATGGCCCGATAGACGATATCCGACAATACGTAACGTCTGCAAGCAACTGATACGTAATAAAAATATTGGTGAGCAACGAGAGCTGAGACTCAATCGCAACCATAAAGTTGATATTACTTCGGAAAAGAGCAACAACCACGACTTGTCAAACGAAACCGATTTTGGATGATACTGGATGAGTTGTCAGGATTATTTCACTGTTTTATACAATAAATTAATCACTGAACCAGTCACCCGTTTCCGAAGCACTATTTCTCATAATCGGCATGGGGCACACTGAAAACCAGCGTCGTGGCTTCCCTCACCGGGGGCCACGGCATATGCTGAGTGGGGTCCCATTGCGATGGGCATCGCTGTGCGACAGGGTGGCACTGCTTAGTTTACTTACTTGCTCATTCATTGTATGTTTTATGTCACCTCTCTCTCTCTGTCTTATTTGCTTTTTTTTTTCATTTTACCTCTTTTGTCTTTTGTGATGTCCATGGCAATAAATGTTTCTTTCTTTCTTTCTTTCTAATTATCAACTATAGGAAATAGCATTCTGAACTCGCACCACCAACTTTCAACTGTATGCATTAAAAAAAAGCTTTGAATTTAATTTACATGCGTAGATTGAAACAATCAATAAGTAGTCATAAAGATGCAAAATGTTCTTTTTGAGATTATTATGTTTAAAAACCAATTCAGCCAAACCAACGCGATCACACGCGATCAGGTGGTTGGTTAATCTATCTGTACACAATCATACACTGGCTCTTTTAATAAAGTGGCTCACTTCATGCTTTAAAACTGTAAGCCTAGACGCAGACCATCGATTTTTCATCGGCCGACAGTTTAGTCGGGCAGTTGTGCAGTTGATCAGTATGGGCATGTATGGAAGTGCGCACATTATGCCGATTTGACTTGACCGATTCTTCATACAAATTAAAATCGAGCCCAACTATCGGCCAACTAAAAATCGGTGGTCTGCGCCTAGTCTAAGTGCACCACTGTTATAATAGGTAGATTACGTAACACCTACAGAGACAAAGCCAGCTCGAAAGCGACAGATAGTCGCCATTTTGACACACATGAGATCATAAAGTTAGAATGCTTTTGCAGTCCGTACGGTCTACAAACAAAAAGGCATCACTTCAGCCGTCGTATGAGATCGTTCCATCGGCTTTGACGCTTCACTATGACACCACGTTGCGCGGACGGCGAATTGGAGAATGTCAATGGCAAAATATTCAGTAAATTGTAGCTTATCAAAGTGCGAAATCAATCGCGTAAGTTTTTTTTCCATCGTGTAGTTACGAGTAGTATCAACTAAAGTCTTTTACTGGTAGAAAAATAAGTTCAAACTTATAGTTATCCAATAGGACTGTGGAATGTAAAGAGCTAGGTAAAATTCTGTCTGTCACTGTATTTTTCTGCCTGTGAAAGACTTTAAAATTAGTTCCAGAGATTACTTTCTTTCTTTATAATATTACTGAAATTTACATCGGCCTCAGGTGGATCGACGATCTGGTGAAGGTCGCAAGCAGCGCTTGTATTCGGGCAATGCAGGGCTGGTCGTTGAGGAAATGTTTGGGCCAGATTTTTGTCCAACACTGAAACGAACCAATGAAAATCAGCCTCTCAGCTGTAGAGGTGACACCAATTCTTGTGCCGCGTGTCCACCCGGTCGGCCCGTTACCGCAGCCATAGCGCGAGATTGGATCGCCGCTATTAGAAATATTGAAGTAATAACGATTTGACGCCGACGCACGCTGCGCGCCCTGCGTTCTGGCTTAATGAAAACTGCATTTGATCCCGAATAAAGTCTTCTGTTTTGTAACGGGTGAGTCGACGGACTACAAAAGTGTGCTGCTGCAAAATGGAACGGAGTTTTGAAAAAATCGATAAGCTATAGGTACTTACAACTGGTAGTATAGGTAGCCGTTTCAACTCAATTTCTTTTTTTAGTATGTGGGCATTTTCAGGGCACTTATACACGTCCCAATGCTTGTTCTGCCACTGCTTTGGGACAAAATTATGGGCTGGTACTGAGAAAGAGTGGTGGAAACTCAGTCACCAATAAACGAAGTCTACTCCAACAGAAATTACGAATTTACTAATAAAGAGGCTAATGAATAAAACACAGCTGTACAAAGAACCAATGACAATTAATATTTTTTATCATATAAAGTTTACAAAACTGCATAGTCTATTCGCATTGCATTATAACTTCGAGGTCTCTCAATAGCACGTAACATCTACTCGTATGTATTCTACGATTCGCTTGCCGATACAGCACTTCGAACTTACAAAGTGCTCGCCTATAGTCAATACTTCCGAATGATGTTACCGTAGATTAGGTACTTCCCTATACTATAGAGATATACATAGTATAGGTACTTCCCTATACGAGTATATACGTAAGCAATACCTGACATTCCATATTCTGGTATTACACACACGTTTATTGATTCTCATTGAATACGACTCCGGAACCCATGGGAGTATCGCGCTTTCGAACTATATTGTGATTACTTGTACGGGAAGCGGGTACGTACTATTAGTTTAGTTACTTTATTACATGTTTATCCTCTTATGTAATCAACTAAGGGTCATCATCATCATCAACAGCCCTTTACAGTCCACTGCTGGACTATGAGCCTCCTCCACTATGGTGGAGGGATTTGCCATAATCTCCACGCTTGGCAGGCGGGTTGGAGATCGCAGTTTAAAAGATTGATGTTTTTCAGAGAGCGCTGCTGCCCATTCTCTGTTTGATGTGTAGTCCCTAGTCGCCTCTTACGACACCCGCGGGAAGAGTAGGGGTTGGTGACAAATGTATTGTACTCTGCCGTCACCACACGGCTTGGTGGCACAACTAAGGGTAAAACAATAATATACCTTTAACATTTTATAAAATTAGATCACACTTTTGTCAGAATTCATCACAACATTCGACAAAAAATACCAAAGCAAACTACAGCTTTAAATTGTTTAAAATATTTACAAATAAGGGAGTTATCTCGTTAACATATTATCAAATTACTTATCAGCCAAAAATAAATTCAAATTTCCCTCGATAATAATAAGTAATAACCGCAGCCCCTCGCCTCGACATTGTAATCTGAAATTGCAAAATAGCTGTTTAAAATTCAATGCAACCAAACTGAAGTGGGCTAAAACGGTCTTCACCCCAAAAGTAGTCAACCTATTTGCTTATTTACATTTTTATTTTCCATCCCGACCAATTACCGTTAAATTGATCGGAGAAATGTCCTGGCGAGCGGCAAATATCCTATGCATTCTGGAGTGATTCGATAACTGCCCTTCGGTCCCTCTTACGCGTCATTTTATGGTTGTTAACCTAGAGGGGCGTCTGGTCTACCAATTTTGGACATCACACCCCAAAGTGGCACAGTGGAGAGAACCCTCTAACTTTTATCTGAGAATCTGGCAATTTTTTTCGGGGTTGTATAGAGAGTTTTTAGGCTGTGTTGATTGAGTTTAGTCTAAGGGGAGGCCTGAAAAGTGATTTGTCGGTAGCCTGCGGCTCAGGAAGAGGAGTTAATAGCTTGTAGTAGGTATCATGGATCCGACCAATGGGGCGGCCCCGTGATATTGAGTCAGACGGTAAGTATTGGTATGTTTTCTGTCTGGATTTTCCAATTACGCGGGGCAGGCTTCGATTAATTAGGCGGAGGCGTAGTACCTAAATACAAAATTAATGGTTTTGATGGCAATTTTAAATGGGTTGCGGGATACATTCTAATGTGTAGAGCAAAATAAACCAAACAGTCTTTTTGGAATCTATAACCAAATTAAAAACTTCTGAAATATTCAAAAGCTAACTAACATTGATACTGAATAAATTGTTTATGGCAGTTGATTTCAAGACTACCAAATCCATGTTCTTTTGTGATTCTTGTAGATATTTGAATGCATAATAAAATAATTTTGTTTTTGATCTGAATTGGATTTTAATTTTATAATTACTAGGTCAATTAAATTAATGTAGCCGAACAGAAATAACCATAAACAATAGTGGTCGAACGGCCGAACGGTCGGCTGCGTGCGATACGGCGCGGCTGACCCAACACGCGTATAGGTTATACGCACGGCCGAACGGCCGAATGGTATATGTTAACACTAGAATACTACAAGTCCATTATACCTAAGCTTTTAGATAAATTGTTGTGGCTTTTTCAGGGCCCATGAGGTCAGACGAAAGATAGGACGGTAGGCGCTAAATATTTCTTACCGAGAATTGATACGTATAAGAAGAACAATAGAATGTATAAACATATTATTATGAAACCAATGGTGAATTGATTTGGATTAAAAAGAAATAGAAAGGATTTTTATGTTCATATAAATAAAAACACAACAGATATGTTTGTTCACATTTTTTTTTGTATAGTACGGGTCTTACCAGTGGCCTCTAGCATTGTGTTCTAGTATATTAACCACCAAATAAGTCCATCAAATTGTCTTTATGAATACTACGGTTGCCATAAATACATAGAATAAGAATGCCATGAGACCATACGCACCGCCAAAAAACACGACATTACGTTGTTATTTCAATGGGGAACCATCTGGCTTATTACGGTCCAATTCAAAATAAAACCTTAGCGGAGCGCTCCGGCGGCAATCACTGCGTCGAGCAAACAATGTCTTGCGCAAACGGCAGACCGCAACAATTTGGGAACGACTCGTTGTTTACTTACAAAACTGTCCACCTCCACACACGTACAATACTGTCAACCTTAACACCACAGAATAAAGATTGTTTTAGCGTGTGTAACAGAGTTTTCGACGGCACATCCAGACAACGCACCGAATTTACAAGTGGTAGCCGCAACTGTGCAACTTCGCGCTCTCGGATACTCGAACGTTCGGTTTGCGAGATTTGGTCTTTTTAGGATGCTTTAATGTTTTTTACAACTGATTGTTTCTGAGTAGTTCATAAAAAATAATTTGTTCAGCCAGTTGATAAGGAAAACTGTACATAAGTGTAAGTGAGAACAAAACGCATCGAATCCTTTCCTTTTAGGATAACAGATTCATTTAGCCCGTTATTTTATAAAAACAATTAAAGATTGTTATTATTGGTAGCAATCCCGTCAATGATAACAATTTTGTTAGAGACCATGAAAGTTTAAAACAATATACAATTAAAGATATTTCAATTACCTACCTGAAAACAAGGGCACATAAAACATTTAATTAAGCCATATTTTTTAAAGCTGAGGACAAAGTCTCTACAGCTTTTGACATTTAAATTTACATTTGTAGAGTCAGTTGAATTGGTGTAAGCTTAACTTTTTCAAAAGTACTATATTTTAATTTTAATTACAAAACAATAGGGTATTTTACTCTGATAAAATCTTCAAAGCGCTGAATCACGGAGTTCGTGCGCGAGTGTTTTTATGCTGCATTTGATTATAGGTCTGAACCAAGTTAATTATTCCATTCATTATTTTAATAAGTCACAGCGCAGGTCCGATTGAGCCATTGCAGGCAGATTTGTGTAGCTTTTTTTTAATGTGACAAACATTTTATATTTTATCATCATACTTAACCTTCGGCAGGCAACACTTTTTTTGTATACGTAAAAGGCAACAGGGGTGACCAGTCACCCCACAAATACAATTTTAAATAAAATAGCCTTGTAATGAAAAATCTAACTTATTAATGATAAGATCTATTACTTTGTTTCATTATAAAACTAAAAATGCTTTCATTTAACAGTTTATATATTTTAAATTAATTAATTTTAAACATTAAGCACAGTTAAAGCAAATATCTTTGCGATGTTCAGGGCATGAGGGTAGTTGACATTTTATACGAGATGTCATAACTTTTTTGTTCAGTTTTCTTTGACACTGCACTCACCTTGTCTGCTTCTGTAACTTTGCTGAAGGTGCACCCTCAGGAGGTCCCTAGTTCATATTTAGAATGGCATGTGTAATTGCTCTATAATACTCGCATCTCTCGCAAGAGTTACTATATTTCGTCAGGGTGTTTGACTCCTAGGTAAATACAACCAAGAAGACCAAACATGTCCGTTCTTAGATAGTAGCACATTTTGATTTAATTGTGCTAGTAGGACGTCATCGTCGTAATAATTTTCGCTATTGGAAATAAAGTCTTCCTCCTCCGACTGAACTGAGATATTGTCTTCAATTTTGGAAATCTTATTCTCATCTGATCAGCGTTTATCATAGAAATTGACATCAGCAAATCCATGAAAGTATTTTTCGATTTTACCATCCGAAAACAAAGCCATTTTTACTCCTAAACCAACCATTTACTTTAGCAACACGAAAAAATAAAGTATACGTAAAGGGCAACAGGGGTGATGAGTCACCCCAGCAGTGTCAGAATATCAAAAACATGAACCTAACGCGATATGTTCACACATGCGACTGATAGCTCTCCCTCCAATTAGAGAATAGACCAAACGACAGAAAGACACAACATCAGCAACTAAAAGTATGAAGACTTTTTTGAACTGGTGGGGTGACCAGTCACCCCTGTTGCCTTCCGAAGGTTAAACTTATAAAAACTCAAACTCATTTTATTTTTGCAAGCAGGCTTTCAAAAAGCACTTTTACACGTCCCTGTATTAGCCCTACCACTACTTAGGGACAATAAATGGGCCAGTGCTGAGAAGAAGCAGCGCAAGAAACTCGGTCACTATTGAGTATGGACTTATCTACAATTATATTACCTACGTTTAGGCCAGGTTTTCCAGCTAGTAAAAAAGAGACTTGCCTACAGCCTGACTTTAATATCGATATAAGTAGCGAGGCATATTAATCCATCCAACCTTCATCTCACAAAGCGTCATCAAGCAAAAGGTGCACCTTACCTAGAAAATAATAGTTTTAACCTACAAAGTTCATTAAGTCCTCCCGCGTATAGTACAACTACAACACACGCCGCGACAACGCGCCGGAGATTGCAAACTATTCCCGGGGGAAATTTTAATTAATATGAACACAAAGTGATCACGACATGCTCGCTAATTGCCGGCGCCCCGGTAAGCTCACGGCGACACTGGAACGCCATTATGGCAGGTTTAATTGCCTCTGAGTTAATTATGGGCCCGCCGAACTTAGACTAACGTTTGCTTTTCCTTTCGGAGACGGGATAGGGACAGTCGGTAGTGAATAGCTGAATCTATAATAATATTATAAATGCGAAAGTAACTCTGTCTATCTGTCTGTCTGTCTCTTTCACGCCTAAACCACTGAACCCATTTTGATTAAATTTGGTAAAGAGATAGTTTGAGTCCCGGGAAAGGACATAGGATAGTTTTTATCCCGGTTTTTGAAACAGGGACGCTCGCGATAAAGTTTTTCTGTGACAGACAAAATTCCACGCGGGCGAAGCCGCGGACGGAAAGCTAGTAACTCATAAATAGTTAACCATTGACTTCGTTCGTTCGTTCGTTTCAACCGAAAGACGTCCTGCAAGGTGTTGTATGTTGGCAGGAGAGATCAGAAAAGAAGATACAGCAAAAAGTTTTAAAGCCTACATTACCAATATAGTCGATCATTTAAAAGAATTCAACCAAACATAAGCAGCCAACACATTACAACAATAAAAATCACAAACTAAATCACCGCACTGCAATTGGAGTACTCTACTAGCTCCAATTGCAGGTGCATATCAATAGCACTCATTAAAAAAAAAACGAAAGACGTCCACTGCTGGACAAAGCCCTCCCCCAAAGATTTCCACAAAGACTGATCCTGCGCCGCTCGCATCCAGGCACCTCCCGCGACCTTCACCAGATCGTCGGTCCACCTAGTGGAAGGCCTGCCCACGCTATTGACTTACTTTGACACAATAGCCCAAAGGTGAAGTATCAAACTGCCGATTCGAATGTCGCTAACTTGATCCCGTAAACCATATTACATACTCGTACCGTGATGTGACGTGAGATGGTGCGTCATGAAGTGACAGCTGTCAAATTGAGTTTTAATTGACAAGCACAAAACGATCATAAATTAACGACCACGGTAAACTTACGGCGACCAGTGGAACGCTATTGTGGTCGATTTAATCTCCTCATTCACACTCAAGTGAAAACCATATAAAGAAACGTGAATCAGCAGTATTAAGAACGTGTTTTCTCCGCCAAACCTTAGGCGTCTGTCTTCCTCTAATGCCCTGAGCTTGACAGAGCCAGCGATAAATAAAAACTCACGAAGCATTGCGGTGACGTGCCTTTTGTTAGATTAAATTATCGTCTGCTCATATATTAGAAGCCACGCTTTATATTGTTTATATCTTTCGTTTCACTAAACATTGTTATTCGAAGAAGTTATTTACTGGTATCTGTAATTTCTTATACATACGACTCATATTTAGCTCTATAAACAACAATTTATACTCGTAGTACTCGTAATAACAACCAATTAAATATCATCAAGTAGGCAATTAGGTATGAGTAGAACAGCCGATCTTAGGTTAGGCTTTGAATTAGTAGCAGGTGATTTAAAAATTAAAATTCATAACCGCCATTTTCTTTTCCTTATAAAACCTATTATTGCCAGCCGCAAATACCTAAAGCTTCCAAATTTAAATACCCTTGTTATTGTTATCTCATTCCAGTCCATTGGTATCAATATTTCCAACTCCTTGAATTCATAATCACGATTTCCAAATTCGACTCACTTTCAAAGTAAACCTAAGAGTGTCAGGAAATTCCTTTTGCGGATATTGTCTTTGTCAATTTGTTGCCGGTCAGAGGATGCCAATACAACATTGTTTACCTCGGCTGGCCGAAACAATGTAATTTGTATCGCTCAAAATTTTCTATTAAACCAAAAAGTTACTGGAAATGTATCGCGAACTGTCAAATTAGCAAACCCGCGCTGTTACCCTCAAAAATTTTTACAACAACGAATTTGAACCTAAAGCAAATGAAGGTAAGGCTGGTGGATATTTTGTAGGGTGAGATAGAAAATTTGGGAAGAGCAAATCAGTTGTGGAAGAAAGTTGAAACAATGCCATCAAGTTGAAAGCAACAGATGCTGGGCGAGCTTAATGAAATAAGGCGGGCGGCCGCGACTAAACACCGCTCTAATTTTTGAACAAAGAACGCAAATTTGATTCTACAAAGCTAGGCAAAGGAAACGTTTGCTTAAAAATAAACGCCTGAAAATGTATATTTGTAATCAAGTTTGTTGGGTAGTCAGTGATCTTCTATTTTCTTATTAGCTTTGAAGCTCTGCCTTTGTGTTAGCGCGCTATAGCGTCGACGTCGCAAAGCAAATTCAATATTTAATCAAGCTATTTCAACAAAAAAAAACTTACGCGTTCCATTTCAACTAAAATAGTAATAGAAAGAAAGAAAAACGTTTTTTTGGTTCCATCAAACGTCGCGTTAAGGCCCGTGTCTTACTATTTTAGCTATTTTAAAATTTGGTAATTTACCTTTACATATTTATAATTTACTTTTCTCCGAGGACTATATCCACAGAGATACACGTAAATACTCTTTGTCTATTTTATAAAAAAAATAAGCACTTGACCAATAACTGCTTATGAACAAAAGCTAATGAAATAACTTTTGTTTAACGACGAATGTCTATTTAGATAAGTATAGTAACAATCGGGACAAAATAATATTTGTTTACACATTTTTAAAATAAAATAAGGATTTTGAATTTGTATTTGAATTAGAACCAATTTAAATTAAATAGTTTGTTGGGGAAATCTTCTCTTTATGCTTGTAAAAAAACCTGTATTGAGAGAAATCCGCTCGATCGTTAATTACATTTTTAATACAATACATCATTAATTAGTAGAATATAGTCTTGGAACAGAAGTATTAATTCATAAGCTATGTATTTTCCTGTCTATAGTTGTATTATACCTACTTCATTCAGTAAGCTTTAGTGCACCAGAAAGTATAAATATAAAGTCCGAGGATTATCCAGTTCCACGCGGGCTGCAATATCTCGCAAAATGGAAGTACGTAACCTCCGGCGTTTTTGCTGGATCAAGCTAATTAAAATTCTATCGTGAATGGCTTTCAATCTCCGGTGTCTTGCCGGCGTGTAGTGCTACTGGGTATACTCGGGTATACTCGTATAAGCTGCGAAAGTTAGCCCGAGCGCAGTATTTGACCTAATATTTTCTGAATTAATGAGCGCTAAAGCTCGATTCACACATATCAGCGAAGCCACAGTTCCGTCACAGTGTCCGCTCAGTTCAATATCAGTGCTACAGTGTTGCGTCAGTGAAATATTTTGAATATTTTAAAATGTCAGAGAGCTGTTTCAATATTCTTGTTCAGAAACTATGAAGACGTAAGTTATTTTGTTTTTGATGCCGCGGCGGCGTCCGTGATCCGACAAAAAATATCGTCTACGAATACGTCCGTGATTGCCGGTGTCGGCACTGACACTAGGGATATTCGATATACATCGATGTATCGAAAACATCGATGTTTACAATGCGATACATCGAATAGATCCGATGTTTTGAAAAGCTATTGAAATACTCAATGTATCGATGTTTTTAAGTTTTCAGTGTTAAAACATCGAATCGATGATAACCAATTAAAATTTCATAAAAATCAAGTCTGACCACTAAAATTTTACTTATAAGTTATACGGACAACCCAACTTGTATTTTAAAAATGTTGGCAACACTGCGTACGAGTGCAGTGAGTAGTGTCTCTAGTGACAATAAAAAAAAACTGTTATGTCAATGTCGCGTCACGCGTGTCGGTTGGCGAGTTTGTTTGTGTCAATCAACAAAGAAATAGGCTGAAAGGCAAACGTTTAAATAAACTGTTGTTTTTCCAAAGTCTTCTAAAAGAACACTGGAAATACTTAGGATATATGTTTTTTTTTTTATATTACTTTAATATAATGAAGATTTTTCTCATGTATGGCTTTTACTGTTTTTAGGGTTCCGTAGCCAAATGGCAAAAAACGGAACCCTTATAGATTCGTCATGTCTGTCTGTCCGTCCGTATGTCACAGTCACAGCCAGGAATAAAATTCCGAAACTATAAGAGCTATACTGTTGAAACTTAGTAGGTAGATGTATTCGGTGAACCGCATTAAGATTTTGATGCAAAAATAAAATAATAATAATAAATATTGGGGGCACCCCATACTTAGAACTGAAACTCAAAAAAATTTTTTTCATCAAACACATACGTGTGGGGTATCTATGGATAGGTCTTCAAAAATGATATCGAGGTTTCTAAAACATTTTTTTTCTAAACCGAATAGTGGGCGTGACAGACGCTTCCAAAGTGGAAAAAAGTTGCCCCCCCCCCCTCTAACTTCTAAAATAAGAAAATGAAAAATCTAAAAAAACATAATATGATGTACATTACTATAAAAACTACCAACGAAAATTGTTTTGAACGAGATCTAGTAAGTAGTTTTTTTTTAATACCTCGTAAATCGTAAACCGCTTATTACCGCGTAATCTTTCATACTAATAACTTAAATAAAAAATAATAATTTTAATTTCATAAATCAATGGTACGGATCCCTCGGTGCGCGAGTCCGACTCGCACTTGGCCGGTTTTTAATAATACAATGCTTAAATTAGTGGATTATAAAAAATCTTAAAAAAGTACTCGATTTATACAAAACATCGATGTTTTCTTCCATACATCGAAAGAAATCGATGTACAGTTTCAATATATCGAATCGAAAAAAACATCGATGTTTTTTCAAAGTGGACACCCCTAACTGACACTGAGAGCACTGTGTCGTCACAGACACTGACAAGTGGGGATGCGTTCATAAAAACTGTATGAAAGAATATTTCGCACTGTGCCGGTACTGAGCCTGAACTGTGACTTCACTGATATGTGTGAATCGGCCTTAAGAGTTTTTTTTCACAGCAGCGTCGGTGTTGTGTTTTTTAATCCATTTGTGGCCAAGGCATCGATGAGTGCTCTTCTTACCATGAAAGATTTATGTATTACACGGGTGACTGTAGTCTAAAATATTCTAGAGTTAAGATTAACGTGGTCGACTTTAGGTTATTAATTATAATTGATTTATACAAATAGTTTCCACTAATTTAATAGAGTTTTGATTCTAAATTAAGACAGATTAAATAACTAAGTGATTATACTAAGTCTAACTTAATAATCAAGCTACATTTGGTGGTTAAAAACCCATATACATTTTTAATGCATTTTTAAAACATCACAAAAACAGGTAATTAAAACGAGGTTGAGATGGCAGAGCACATTATATTTTCCCTATTTATTACTCAATTATGTGCCTTAATTATATGTATTTCTGTAATGAAAATCGGAACCAAATATTTTATCAACGAGTATATTAAACTGTTTTTTTTTTCATATTTCCATTCTGTTGCATGCCCAAAAATCGTAGCATAAGTCTTCGAAGTATTAAAGCCCTAAAACAGTCGTAAAACGTTAACGCCTCGGTTCCGTACGCTGGTACTGACTGTCACATACACTTGAAGTACCGTCGTTTGATACTTTAAGTTACTGTGACTTCTTATACAGGGTGGCCAGCGAGTTGACGTTCAAAGCTAAAATTTAGATTCCTTGCATCAAGGTGTATCTAAATCACCCCCATGTATGTTCTACGATTTTCCTTAGTTTACGAGATTGAGTTAATTTTGTGTTTTTTTTCCTTAACTTTCACCTATGGTTGGTTTTTAATTTTTTTCTCACTCTGGCGAGCACGCTAGAGAAGCTTCTCTAGCGTAAGTAAGCAGATTTTTGCTCCGAGTTGATCTTCACTGGAAGCTTCCAGTGAAGATCAACTCGGAGCAAAAATCTGCGAACCCGAAAACGTAGTGTGAAACAACCGTGACGCTTTACGAAAGTCCCTTGCCACCCTGTATTGTTGTAATAGATGCCATTTTGCAGCAAGAATGTCTTGTCTGACGTGCCGTCGACTGTATCTTGTGTCTTGATAAGTACAGGTACAGTCAGCATCAATAATTCGCAACACCGACAGGGGCCAATAAGTTGAAAACACAACCTTATTCCAATTGTAACAAAGACGCTTTGCGAACTTTTTGGCTACTTTGAGTGTACCTAATGGTAGAAATGATATTCGCTGCCACTCATAGAGTTCATTTATTTTGCATTACTCACGCAACTTTCGAATATAATATTACTGTAATTTTAAACAACTCCTCCAACTCTTTCTCGAAGCTTCACCCGCGTGAAATTTTGACTGTCACAGAATAACTATTTCGCGCGCGTTCCTTTTTTACAAAACCAGGATAAAAACTAATCTATGTCCTTTCTTGTGACTCAAACTATCTTTATACCAAATTTCATTAAAATCGGTTTAATGATTTAGGCGTGAAAGAGTAACAAACAGACATAGTTACTATGGGTACTTAGTACGAATAGAGATTCATTTCCTTTCGAATTTCGAATCAGCCATTTAATCTTTCGAATTCGAAATGCCCATGGCCACTCACTCAATCGCACTGATATAGCACTAGCATTGAGTAGACGTAGTGGATTAGAGCGTCATTTAGCCAGACTGACGGCCACTGAGGGCCTGGATTAGAGCGTCCAGTAGTATCTTCAGAAACGCTGTAGTAACGGCCACCAGGTCATCATTTATAGAGTATAGTTTGATGATTAAATGCTAATAATTACATTAAAAATGCAAAAAAGCCATTTTCTGTTTTATTTGCTTAAAATATTTGTAATAGTTTTCCTGACTTAAGAATAGTTATCCACGGGATTGCTACCATGTACCTTTTTACACAGTGCCGAAATATCGGATGTTCGTAAATAAAAGTACATAGTAGCAATCCCGTAGAATTCTAATGTACAATTAGTAGTAGAATTCTAATGACCAGTTTAAAACAATATAACTCGTTTTCCTGACTGATGTACAGTACTATTAGTGCCAATCACCAGCTCGGTGGCAAGCTCGGCAAGGTGGTAGATGGGAATAAAGGTAATAATATGGTTGATGGAACGATACTGTATCAATGTAAGTCTATAGTGAAACCTCTGCTCTGTAGAACTAGATATTTCATGACTGCTTACATTTTTACCTTACATAACTCTACCAAAATACTTAATAAATCAATAAAAGGAGTACTTAAGGTCAGCCCCGTCATTATAGATTCCCAGGACACGTAGGTGCCATAAAGCAGTCAGTATTGTTTTCGAGCTTTGGGCTGGAGTGAGCGCGGTACTGTGTTTTACGATTGTAAGAAATGGTATTTACACCTTTCGACTTCTCCCCGTAACCTAGGCGCAGACCACCGACTTTTAGTTGGCCGATAGTACGGCCCGATGCTAATTTGTATAAAAAATCGGCCGATACCAAATCGGTATAATGTCCGCGCTTTCATACATTACCATACTGATACCCTGATCGGCCACTAAAAGTCGGTGGTCTGCGCCTAGGCTTAAGGATCAAGTTCGTAGCCGACACGTCACTTTTTTATTTCTATAAAATACTTTTAGAAGACGAATGCTAATTCATAGAAATACATAGAAACCAGTAGTGTCGCGACGACATTCGTCTGCTGCTGCTGCTGCAGCGAAATAGGCGTATAGTTTATTTATGTGTCGTGAACAAGTGGTATATTGAATCAAATAAGAATATTATTTAGTCTTAGATATTTAATTGTTAATTCTTGTAAATAAAATAATAATGAAAAAAATAAAATAGTAATAAACCACTTTCCTTCATGGCGTTAGGTTTGGCCCCTCACTGAAAAGATTCGGGATTACCTATCGAAATATTAATCCCTGGCATTGTATATGGAAGACCGAGGTAAGTTGTAACTGAGATTTTTGGAACTAAACACTAGCGAGCTCGTGACAGTGCTCGTTGTTTAGTTAAATTTTAGTTAAGCGCTATTGAGAGCTTGCTGAGTAAATAGGTTTCCAAAAATCGATAATGTCCCAACTCTCCTCTATTACAACTCTCCTCGGTCTCTCCTACTAATCTAATCTCAAGTCGTCCTGTGTAAAGGCCTCTTTATAGTGATTCGAGGCATATTTACTTTTATTGCCTCGCGGCATGTCGTATTTCTCTGGAACGGCCGCGTACTGCCGAGTCTGCAAGCGCCCTTATTCTTTGACTACACATTAAAGGGGTATCGATATTTTTCCTTATGAGGCTAGATTATTCGTATGACAATATACAACATTCATAATGTATACGAGACCGCCATTATGTACGAATATGATATACTTTTGCAGTTACACGATAGAGGATTCGCAACAATATATGATTACTTGTTTGTGCTCGACCATATATTTTGTACTAAAATATTATGCGTATGTCGTAAGTAGCTTTTGATGTTAATATGAACATAACGTTTGTATGACACACAAACAGAAGAATATGCGGTATAGTAGGTATAAAACCTCTTACCAATGGTTAAACATGCAAATAAAACAGAAACGCAGAATTAACAAAAAACTGTCAAAATTACAAACGACCTAACTACAATTTCATAAAGGAATCACCTGACATAGCCCGACGGACTAGCAAGCTAAAGTGGCAATGGGCAGGGCACATAGTAGGTACGCAGAACTGATGCCCGATGGGCCAGCAAGGTTCTGGAGTGGAGGCCGCGTACCGGAAAACGCAGCGTAGGACGCCCACAAGGTGGACCCCTTGTTTGTGGATTCCACACCTTCTTGTGAGCGCGATTGTGGGCGCCTTCCTGCTACCTTGACAACACCATAAAGGTAGCAGGAAGGCGCTGGACGCAGGCCGCTACCAACCGGGCAGCATGGAAAGCATTGGGGGAGGCCTATGTTCAGCAGTGGACGTCCTATGGCTGAGATGATGATGATGATGAAAGGAATCACCAAATCATCTGACGTAACTAATTAATAGTTAATCATTATTTTATAAAAGATTTTTGTAAAACCAAAACAATGCAATTCGTATTCCCCGGACAGATCCCTATACCTTTTACATGTGAAATGCGAAAAATAAACAAGGTCCGACAACAGCCAGCAGTACGTCAGGGCAATCCCATTGGCCACTCGACACATATCGGGTGCTGACGTTGATGCCGATAATAGTGCAATAGTTGGATGACCTAAAAATTACAAACAACTATGTGTGGTTTTCGTCCGATGTTCAGGCTTTGATGTTTAGTTGTTTATTTTCAACCGACTTCAAAAAAGGAGGAGGTTCTCAATTCGACCCGTATGTTTTTTTTTTTTTTTTTTCTATGTTTGTTACGCGATAACTCCGCCAATTATGAACCGATTTGAACAAATCTTTTTTCGGCGTATAGGTAATACCTCAAGGGTGGTCCCATTTAAATTTAATAATAAAAAAACAACCCCCAAGGGTGGAAAATTGGGGATGAACTTTTTTATACGCAATATCTCCGCCGATTATAAACCAATTTGAACGATTATTTTTTTGTTGAATAGGTATTATCAAAAGGGTCTTACAGATAAAATGAAATTTGAAGAAAATATTTCACCCCCAAGGGTGGAAAATTGGGGATGAACTTTTTTATACGCAATATCTCCGCCGATTATGAACCAATTTTTTTTGGTCTCAGTGTACTGCCTACCTTCAGTGGTAACATCAAGGTAATAATTAGTTAACGAAAAAGCAAGAAATAAGTAAAATTTTATAAAAAAAAATAAAACCGACTCCAAAAAACCTACACTAAAACGTAGAAAAATAATTACTAATTACCTACTTATTTATTAGGACGAATTATTAATATTTATGTAGGTATACCATGATTGATACTTTTGGAGTCGGTGCAGGCAAACTTTACATGTTTCATAATCTTGGCACCGACTCCAGATGGTATAGTAAGGTTAGATACAATTATGAACACTCTCGGGCACTACATTTTAGGAGACAAGACGATTTTTTCTATTGACATAGTGTTTGCGTTGCGTTATTTTCATTCTTATTCCTTTGCTTCAACTAGTTACATGTATGACCTGTAAAGTCCAGTATTATGAAAATAAATCTTCTTTATTTCGTTGTTTATCAGCCCATTGGCATGTAAATGACTGGCGCACTCACAAGTAGGTGACAAACTTCGACCGCTTAGCGTTTGCGAAAAAGTTCGCTAAACATGTCAAACACTGTCGAGAACTCGCGTTATGTACACCGCGACCTGCTAAAACTTAGGCTTGGTGTACACTGTGGAAACAAAATATCGACTAATTTGAAAGAAAAAGTATCTAACTTCTAGGTTTGGTTTTAGCTCAAACTTTGACGAGATTTAAAATTTATTGTAAACTAAAATGTTTTGTGAATAAAATGTATTATTCGGTAATTCGTCATCCGCTTCTTTACACTAAAACCAACAGTCTTTTTTAGCCGTAGAGCAGCTCATTATTAACTTGTAGTTATTACCCGACTGCGCCAAAAGGAGGGTTATGTATTTCATTAGTCTCATACAATATTTTATTAGACAACAGCCTACCAATGGAGAGTTCCTTCCGCGTTCAACTTCTTTATTATCCTGTAATTGGACAACAATGAATAACACACAACATTATTCTTGGAGTGTTGTTATTCTTCTCCAAGTGTCTCTAATAACTACAGGAAGATCAGATAGACATGATTACTTTTAAAGGCTAGTAAATATTTTTATAAATTTCCTTACTTACGTCGGCTCAAAATAAAATTTACTTTAGCTTCTTAACTCAGTACTTATCCTCGGTGTTTTAATCGTGTACTCCCAGGCTAACTCTTCGCTGGTGCAGCCACAGTTCTACGGAACGAGGGTTCGGGGACTAATAAGCCGTGAAAAGTTCCGCCTAATAAAGATACGCCCGTTCACGCACCGCAGACGCGCTTTAAAATGAATTATGGATCTCTAGGAGACCGAGGAGACTTGTGCTTGTGACACAGGAGAGTGTGACATTGTCGATTGTTTTAAACTTATAAACTATATTTTTTTATTTTATTCTGAACAACAAACAATAGGGATGTTTCCTGGGTCAAAAAGCAAAAGTTTTAATTAGTCCGTCAGTTAACCTTTAAAAAAATACTCTACACGTATTTTTCACTTTTTCAAACTAATGAAAATTTAAAGAGATAAAGCGCGCCTAAGTTCATAAGAAGAGGCCCGTGACGTCAATGCTTGCATAAAAGTGCCGCACGTTGTGACGTCGTGCGGAACTTCAACGCACCATAACTATGTAATTGTTTGTTAGATTGACAAATAAAAATATATGTGTCCAATATTTTTTTATATTAAACATGACGGACTAAAAAAATTTTTTTAGGAAACTAGCCAATTATTACATAAGACATATCGGCGTTTAAGTTCTATCACCACGTAAGTTATTTTTAGCAACTTTTCAGGAGATTTGACGAAAAGACGCGTCTTTTGATTCTCTAACGAATGGCATCAAAATAGCAAAACTGCCAAAAAATGTCATACGTGGTGATAGAACTTAAACGACAATATAGCTTATACCAGTATTATTAACAATATAGACCTAGAGCCTTAATATGTAATGCCTGTGCAAAACCTCTGTTGAAAATTTTGTAAATAACAAATAATACAACAAAACTTAACAATTTGAAAACTTAACAATGCAAAACCTCTGTTGAAAATTTTGTAAATAACAAATACAATAAAACTTAACAATTAAACATACAACTTTGGACGTTTGGCCTTATTCTGTAGTCGTCAACATAGGACATACTTGATAAGGTACTAAATAAATAATTCACGTGAAAACTTAAGCATGTTATTAGTCACATATTTTAAGTTGATAATTACAGAGAATATTTGGTATACATATACTAGCGAAATAGTTGTAATATACTAGCGAATTTGTTGAATTATTACCTATTTTTGTATCATATTTTCAAAGATAATACTTTAGAATATGACATGAATTGAATCATTAATCACAATATAATGGAAACAATAATGCTTTAAGTATCCATAAATAACAATTAATTAAAGTAACGATATTTACTAGTACGTAAGTTGGCGCTCTATTATCATACTTCTGAACAACTATTCAGAATTTCAGATGTGTTCGTAATTCTGTAATATGATAAATTACAGCAATAACTAGTTCGCGCGACTCCGGAGTAAATAATGGCGCGAGAGAAAAATAATAAACTTGGCAAAGAGAAAATAATACATTTTAAAACCATGAACATGCCAAAAGCAGTAGGTATTTCTATTAGGCAATATTTGAAGTGCAGTAATAGAATGTTGCACAACATGTGGCTCATTTAATTAAATGTTGGCTAGAAAGTTTTGTTTAGCAGATTTAAAAAAAACAGCATCGTTTGCTAAAAATAAATAAATATCTGGCAACTTAGGGCGCTATTATGCAACATTTTCAAATGTATTATTGGTTTGCGATATCATAAATGTTACGTGTCTTTTGTATCACAGTGGACACGCAGCTTTAGACCAGTGAAACAAGATTGAAACCCCGTGATTTAAATTTGAAAATTGAATTTTTTTTGAAAAATTTTACAATGTTATCTCACAACACCAGATTGTTCACAAAATCAATACCGACGTCCAAACTAAACCTGTCAAAAACTTACACGTGCGTCCCGAAAAGTGATACGGAAAATTGCCTCCATCCACAAAAGGTAAAACACCTTGTCGAGCTTCAACGTCAGTCAATCGCAAACTGCATTGACGTGTGTGCACACCGCTTTATAGCTGACATATTCTCTAAAGCTAAACCATATTTTAGATGCATGAATATTTTATTGATAAAACTTGTGACACTTGTGAAACATCGCTGTTTCAAAAAGAGAGGAGAAGTTAATAATCTTAATTATTTTGATACTAACTGACACATGAAATCTAAAATTACCTACAGGTATACTATAACTAGAAAGAAGTGAATGAGGCTAATCCTAGTGTTTCAAATTTTAACTGCTAAAATTGAACAGTCAACATATTGCCAATTTAGAAATTCACTGAAGTTCGCATGGATCATAAAAATGCCTGGTCATATCATCTATATTATGATCATAAAAACCTGCTAGCGTTAAATACTGCCTACTATCATTAATTGAGATCTCTATAAACTTAAGTTCGAATGAAGAAATCGTATGTATCTCATTCTTAACGAAACTTAGATGAACTCTAAACTTCGGCTGAAATCTCAGGTGCTAACGTTGAGCACTCCACTCTCATTTTAATTAGAGAGGACGAGTGTAAAGTTAAAAATAACGTCGGAGTTTGCGAAGTTTGAGCAAGTCGGCACGCTACCGACTGAGACCTGAATACATGGTGTAAGCGGTGGCAGAAATACAGGATTATTTTCAAAAGCTCGTTTGCCTCCTGTCACATAAAAAAAAATTAAAGTCAAATACTTTACGAGCCTTTTCTAATGACGTAGAGCTTGCTTTAAGCTCTAACAGATTAGAAGCCACTAATTGATAGAATTCAATGTTTGTTTCTTTCCTACTTTCTTAGGAAAGAAAAAAGTTGGAGTGTAGAAATGTACCTATATTAATTAATATTTGATATAATAATAGCCCTTAAAACGTTAACTGTAATCGTTGTCCCGAATTAGAATTCCTGGAAGTCCTAATAATTAGTACATAATTTTCTTCATTTCTCTGCTCACTTCTCAATTTACATCATTCTAGTTTTTGGAATTGCTGTTTCTACTAGACTAAAATATTTATAATTACCTACAAAGATGATAAATAAAACTTGACATCAATCCGGAAATCTGAGAATTTATTTTCCCCTAAGCAATTTTACTGGAATTCAATAAGAGTGTATTGTTCCAGTTTCTACCAATCTATCTTTCCTTGACACCCTGTATAGCCGTAACTTTGAGTCGCTCCATCTGACTAGCCAACTCGGGGCTTTACTTCATTACACGCGATTATGAGAAACACACAGCTTCAGAGAAACATGTTGCAATTTATTTTATGTTATGCTTATTATATTATTTTAAAATTCATAGGAATAACGAAGGATAGTTAAATTCTAAAAAATTTACTAATTCGGTACTATCGTTTAATTTATTGTATAACTAGCGGCCGCCCGCGACTTCGTTCACGTGGATCCCGTTTTACCCCCTTAGGGGTGGAGTTTCGTAAAATCCTTGCTTAGCGGATGGCTACGTCATAACATCTACCTGCATGCCAAATTTCAGCCCGATCCGTCCAGTAGTTTGGGCTGTGCGTTGATATATCACTTTGTCAGTCAGTCAGTCAGTCAGTCACCTTTGAGTTATATATTATTTAGACATTTGCCAGGATTTTATTCAATATCAAATGTACTCGTAAGTCATGATAAGATTTGTTGTCTACAGAAGAATGACAAGTTTCTAAAATTTTGTTTTTCATTCAGACAAATTCTATTTAGTTATATTTTGTTGTTCCTCCATTATACAATCTTAATCGAGGTATTCGAAGCGCACCCATTTTGAGGTGCACTTCATGAAGCACACCTAAACTTAAATGTTATGTTGCCCTGGTACTTTTTATTCGTCGTAGTAAACATAGGTGCGCTTCGAGGAATAATTTAGGTGCGCTTTATTATATGCGCCTCAAAATGGGTGCGCTTCGAGGAATACCTCATACACCCGAATACAAGTATAAAGGAGCTTCCTAGTATTTACTCGGTTCCCACCCCGTATGTCCCAAGCGCAATAAACTACAAAGTAAATAGAATAGGTTTTAAAATTAATTAGTTCGTACTCCGGCGCACTGGAGATAATGCGTGTCTTAAACGGGACTTTACGACCGCTCACTGTCTGCTGCGTCTGCTTAATAGGACTACAAACACAGTGGAAGTCCAGAAAGTAGTGTCTGTCTGTGGAAAATAACATTCGTGACGGATTCAGTTCGATTTTGCTTCTCGGAGCGAAGTAACTGCGTAAAAAGCTGGAGCGAAGCGATTTCTGTGTTAAAACTGTCACGATTGTTCTTGGTAGTGGACTAGGTGGGCTGATTCAGTTTTAATAGCGAAATAATAACTTAGTAACAGTCATGATGATGACACCAACTAACCAACTACGGGGGCAGAATCACTTCACATAGGCACACAGTTTATGTTTAAAACGCTGATCAGTAACGCCCCTAAGCTGAACTTGAAGGCACCTCTTATATTTTCGATATTCACGTCACTGGCATGTGAACTGCAGAGTAAACCTACTGAACTTACGCCTCTTCTGTAGCATAAGTTTATTCGCTTGCAGTTTATTTAATGGAGGATAAAAGTATTACTTTTACGGTAAGGTAAGCCTCGAATCCTTTATTGTTACTATTTATGTAGGTTTATTATGGAAAGTTTAGCTTTCTGTGTTTCTATCTAGAAGTTCCGTTGAATCTAATGCCATTATCTTGTCGCTGGGACAGATAAACAAGGCTAATAAAAACTTACCTACCATCTCTATTATTGTTACCAATATGTGACTATAACTTATTATTTTGGATAGAGTAGGTAGTACAACCTCACCTCACAAAAAAAATTGTAAAGGTACTTTTTAGGTAATATTACTATTAGCAACATACAACTCTTTCAGAAAACTCAGAGGTTGTTGATTGAAATAAAGAATTCGTTCCGCTACCTTGGCTTGGGCATCTATAGATGCCTTTACACCGCTATACACGATAGTTACCCGCAGACCATTACTACAATATTCAGAGCTAGACCATGAGTCATATCTGGTCCGTCCGGGACGGCCATAACACTACGTCACGCCGCGGTCACTGTGCAGACCTCGCGGTACACTCAGCAACTAATATCTTAAAGGTTACCTACTTATGGGTAGGAGGGCATTCAATAGTTCGGTGTACCTCGGCTCTATTTGCATTTTTGGTTTCAGGCTTTACCTGCCTAATTCCCGCTTACTAATTTAGCACAGACTATGGCACGTCAACGCAAACAGATTTTGTAACAAACATGTCTAGTCTATTGTGTTCTTCCTGTAATAAATAAACATTAAACAAATTAACAAAAATGGGTGAGTTTCTTCTCGTCATCAACTAATCTCTTTGAATAGCTACAGAATAGGTACTTAATGAAAATAAATTCCTGTAGACTGTACTTCCATAGGCCCCTTCACTGAATCATGGCGGTGATGCCACATTTGTACCGCGGTCGAGGAAATTATTTAAGGTCCGACTGTACCCTAAGCTAAATGAGTGTTTCAGGGCATTCCCACTAAATCTCCAGATGTTATTTATTTGATAAACAACCTAATACCTACATAAATAGAGTGTAAAGTATCTATGGGGGGTTGCTATTCAAATATTCAAATGATTTGATATTTTACAACTGTAGGTGAAGAACTTAAATATTCAGATTTAATTAACTGTTTGTCTGTTTGTTAGAACGCCTGAAACTTGTACCTACTCACCCATAAACTGAGAAATAGTGCTGCATTAGATTACTATTTCAATAAATGACTCCGGGATTAGGTAAATGCTAGTGATCACTACACGGAAGTCAAATCTGCGACCGTAAGGAGGCATTGTAGTCCAGTAGCTAGGGCAGGCCTCCCACTAGATGGACCGACGATCTGCTGAAGGTCGCGGGAGGTGCCTGGATGCGAACGGCGCAGGACCGGTCTTTGTGAAAATCCTTGGGGGAGACCTTTGTCCAGCAGTGGACGTCTTTCGGCTGAAACGAACGAACGAACGGGGATTGTAATTACGTATTATATTCTTAAGTTTACGCTGAATTCTTGAAAGTCTTCTTATGCAACATTTATAATTATAATGAAAGCTACTATTTTAATTAAATCGTACAAAGAACTCGGGTATTAAATTTTTGTGCGAAGCCGGATCGCTCCAAAGGCACATGCATAATTATTAGCCTTCCCGGGCTTATTCCCGGGAATACCCGGATATTTCCGGGATTATACATACCGGGTCCCGGATTCCACATGTGAAACGCACAGAGGGCAAGGCTGACAAATATTTCAGTCAGATTATTCGGACTGTAAACAAAAGTTCATTAATGGAATAGGAAATTCTGGCTGTGGTTTGCGTCAAAGGAGCGTGAAATTGAAATAAAAATATTGTGTGTATTGATAGTTTAAAGTATTAGGTTTTCACATTATTTTTACCAACACAATAGATACATAATAAGTGATGAACACTATCGCCCGTATTCACAAACGATGCTTGCTTAAGTGAAGCAGCAAATCGAACGCACAGCGTTGAATAGTGCTCTGTGATTGATTCTTCTGGCAGTTATCAGCAATTGATTGAATGTACTTAGAAATACCTACCTATTCACTGCCTACCGCACACAACCACTGTCTTCCACAATGATCATCATAAGCTGAAACAAACGAAACACGCCAAATCCTGCATCACCCGCACTCTAATCGCGGCAGTAACGAACTAGCGTATCCATGACAATGTACAAATAGGAATTGTATTAACTAACGAGCTGAGCGCTGCGAACGCGGCGCGACTAATTGATCAGCTGATTCGTCGCAGGTGCGCGGGGCTTTATGAATAACAAATTGGTTTCTGTAATTAACACCCATTAGTGGAGCCACTGGGGGCGGCAGACGCTCGGGAAAAGCTCCTAAAAGATATTGACAGCTGCAATATTGCTAGGCGGACAAACAATATTGATACTTGCAATATTGCTTTGCACACAAGCAACATTGCAGTTGCTTGGTTTTTTTGGTGGGGAATTGGAATGCTCAATTGCTCAATTATTATCAAGGACTTTGCGCCAGAGCCAGGAGAGCTAGATCACAGACGTTGAAAATGAAAGGGAAAATACAATAAGTCAACTTTTATTAATAAAGAGAGACAATGAGTCTCTCTTTATTAATAAAAGTTGACTTTGCTGACGATAATTAAAACGCTCTACAAAAAGATTTATTGAAACCGACTGCAACATAGCAAGTTACTGTTGAGGTAGCAGACACATCAGATCTAGCAAATATTATTAGAAGGAGTTAAATCGAAGCTGCTTTATTATGAAACATACCTAACATTGAATAATTTGACGATCATATCATAAGGAATCACAAAAAGAATAAGAAAAACAAAACACATTCGGTCATTAATATACGATAAACGCGCGTCAAATAATCCCAGTGCGTAAGCCAACCCAAAGCATATTGAATATCGGTAAGACGGAGGTTATCTTATTAGTTTTGGTATTTAGATTAATGGTTGTTTGGTTATTAGCGATGGGACTTGATTTGATTATGGTAAATAACTTTGCGTTGCTGGAATTTGGGATGAAGGCTCGAACCACTTGAATTTGCTATAGGTAGTTAGGCTAGTTCTGCGACGTCGTTTGTTTCACGTCTGTCGAGACAGTAAGATATTTGTGACTTAAAGGACGAGACAAACATACTTTTATTTATTTTTATTTACTTTTTAAAAATCAGGTGATCCGTCTGCTCGTTTGCCTCCTGTCACTTAAAAAAATTGTGTAAAGTGGATTCTTACAGCATTTTCTCGGTTTCGTAGCATCTTAGGGCTCTCGCCCACGGCGACTTTTTGTAGCGATGCAGTGGCGCTGCTGTAGAGCGCGTTGGCATCACTTCTGTAGTGCGTTGCAAATGCGACTAACGCGCGTTAGTAGCGCTGCTGTCGAAAAAGTTGCTGTGGGCGAGGGCCCTAGGGTGCTATTTGGCAGCAAAATTGTTCAAATACAGTACGTAAGGAAAATAAACACTGCGTCATCTTATTTGTAATAGATGCTATTTGCAAAAGTTTATAGTCAGATCTGCAGTTGTCGTTACATACTCTGTCAAGCTGTATACATTAAAGAAATATACATAGATACGCACGTTATTAAAATCCTGACCCGCATTAGAATCCGAATCCCACTTAGGGTCCGGTTTGTCCCCAAACGCAGAGGGCCCAGACAGCCCAAAATAGGAACTTAAAAACGTGACAGTAACCCGACCCGCCATGCCAACGTGATACCATGAACCTTGTGGACCCTGTTATTTTTGTAGCCAGACGTACGGACGGCACATCAAGTTATATCTGGGGTCTTATTCAGCTGGAATAGGTGCGATTTTGCAACAGAAATGTAAACAGTCTGGCGGTCGTCTGTAATCTGCATTAGTGACCTTTTTGTAATCAACAATTTTATTCTTGGTAAATGGGGTCAGTCGCCAGTGGTTATTGTTGAAATTCAAAATTCTAAAAAAAAATACCACTTTATAACATTAAAAAATATTTTTATGGAGCAATACTATATACTATACAAAGCATATGCAACGTATGTATATTCGAATTTGAGAAAAAAACGCAACAATGTAAGCTATAATAATAATAATAATAAGCCCCGCAGGGCAGCTTTGTGGCGAGCTGTTGGTGAGTAGCGACACCACGGGGCCAGTTGTTAATCCGAGTGCTCCCGAGAGTCGGTCAAGACCCTCGTCTTCGGCTTGCCGAAGTGGAATCCGAGAGGGTCTGCAGGACTTTCACCTCTGGCTTGCCTTAACCGGCCGGCCAGAGTCGCTAGAGCTATATGCTCCAGGGGTGGAAGTGTTAAAGGGCATAACGCCGCGAGTAACTTCGGAGAAAGCGCAGCACACCTCTCTACACCCCTGAGCTGGCAGACGCCAATGTTGCCCCTCAGTCCGGTCTATACGACCCATGACGCCAGGGGGGGCCCATTTAGTCGCTGGCTAGTCACCGCCTGCCATTTTTTCAGTCCGAGACTATGAACCAGGCAGGTGTCCCGTAGTCTCCATCCATAGCCCAGTAACCAGTCCATCCATCCTTCATCCATAACCCTAGTCCATTCTCCAATAACTGCAATAGCTCCTGTGCACAGGCTGGGGATGGTCTCTGGCTACATCCCATGATATAGTCGGAGACTAGATCCAGCATGTGCACCACTTTCACTTTTGTCGATTATTTTGCGCTTAAAACGGCCTCTACGTGTTGGATCTGTATCCCCACGCAAGCCTTATAAAGGACCGGGCCACTTTTGACCCGTGAGCTCCAAAGCGTACAAACATAATAATAATAATAATAATAAATAACTATAGATGCGTTCTACATAGTAATATCGTGAAGTTTCACTAAAATCCGTCATCTTTTTACAAAGTAACCAACATTCACGCCTTTATTCTCATAAACTAAACATAGCTCGACAAATGTTCAGCCAATCCTTACCCCGGGTCTAATCAGCGTGACGTAGTTGCCCCGGGGCAAAACTGGCCGACGAAATAATTTCCCCAAATGACGTTTGGCTTCGAAAACGACAGGAAGAGACGTAATTGCCCTCTCGCGGTATAAATTGCCCGATGCGGGGTATCGACGCCTACTATAGGTATTCGATACTGATAGGGCACTCCTACCAGGGGAGAATGTATGTATGTTTAGATATTATAGATATAATAATTTGATGTATTACAGTGCTTCTTCTCAGCACTGGCCCATTTATTGTCCTGAAGCAGTGGTAGGGTTAATACTGGGACGTGTAAAAGTGCTTTTTTAAGCCTATTTACAGAAATAAATGAGTTTTAATGAGTTTTATTGCCTCCTACATAAGATCCTCATTTATAAATAAACATGTTCTGTATTTAATTTATTTTCTCAGTATGACTATGACTGCTAAAAACTATTTTTCTTTATATTCAGAGCTTAGCCTATTGATATTGCCACATATTTATCGATAAAAACTTTGCTAAAATCAGAATATAGGTACCTACAAGAAGTGAACTAAAGTGACAAACACGACAAAGTATGTGTGGAAAGGACGCCCATCCTGAAACCCGTTTTTAGTTTAATCATTTTCATATATCTGAAAATAGTCTTAGCTTCTAAATTACAGAAGAAGCAGAATTTCATGAAGAAAAGACCTAAATTATTTTCCTTACCAGAATAACCAAAATTTAATAAACAAGCAAGTACGGGTCGAACGCTAACGGCAAATAAATTAAATGAATTTGAATACAAATCCGAAATAAATGCAAATCATCAGAAACCAGGTGAAACACTAGTAGCATAGCATTCTACTCATGTAAATGCAATAAGCTTATTTACGGCAGAATTTTTTCATGTGCTTTACAATTTTATAATACTGAAATTTTTAACTAAAGTCAGAAGTGAGTGGCCAAAATTATATTACAAAGCGCAAAATAAAAAAGGATTAATATTCAAGACTTTACCAGTTATAATTATAACTTATAAAACATTACCTTCAAAATTCATGCAATACTGTGAAATATAGCATCACGAATAACACAAAACAAAATAAAAAAATACCACTGATTTGCTTGATTTTCCCCGAAACTATGAACCACGAAGTGTACGAAAATATTTAATACACGCGTAAACTCTGTAATTTATTTCATAACTCACTGTAAAGTTGATAGCAAAATTCCTGAATTCGACTATTCCCTTTTCCAATTTGGTGTAAAAGCGCCTTGTCTCGATTCCTCCCATAAACTTATTAAAATATCAGCTAAAATGCCCTTACTATGAATTGAAAAAATTGAGGCAAAACCCTCCACTATAGTGGAGGAGGCTCATAGTCCAGCAGTGGACTGTAAAGGGCTGTTGATGATGATGATTGATGATGATGAATTGAAAACGCTCTCTTATAAGAAAAAACAACTGGGACGCGTAAAAGTGCTTTTTAAAAGCCTATTTGAAAAAATAAATGAGTTTTATGAGTTCCTATGAGTTTTCATACTCGTCGATGAATGTGTTAAAATTTCTAAGAACGTCACGTTTTGATAACTGCACTCTGAAACCCTCTTGGGTTAAGCTATACTGTTTAGTTTGGGTCTCACTGGCAAATATTTAAATAGGTTAATATCTAATGCATAGCTTACATTGTTATTGTCAAGAATATGTATCTCTTTTTGGAAAATAAACATTTATTTATTATTTATAATGTAGAGATAACATTTCGTGATATTTGTATTCGGTGAATTCGTTGACTTTTACTTACTGGATTGTACAATTTTTATGTGTACCTATTGTGTACTGTAATAAACTGATGGATAAGAAGAAAATACACATGTGACTGATTTTCTTGTTTACTGTAAGTATGTAATTTCATTCTCGTGCTGCAGGTACCTATTACTGGTATTCAATTTCATTCTTATGCTTAGGTAGGTTCACCTAGTCACTTCATTGTCGAACTTGGTTCGAGTTCCAACAGTAGCGGAGTAATATTATCAGGTATTTGCGGCGAAATGATGTTCGTTAGCACTCACTAGTTCAGGGCTACCTGGAAACATGCCGGTGACAGCTCTTTATGAGATTCTCGGTGCTTGTTCAGTGAGGAAATCCTGGAAATTTCTTGTAACATAAAATATCTATCCTCTAATTTGCACAAGAGAAGGAATTCTAATTCTTCGTCCCGGAATTTCAGTCGAGTATTAATTTCAGTTTTATCAGAAAACTGTTTGATTCTTTTCTATACAACTCGAAGATGTAGCGAAGTATTCTTTAAGAATAACTTTACTAATGGCCCCGTTAGCACCCTGTGGTAAGATAAATAAAATATGCATGTGTTACGAGTGTGGATTCTCCACAATAGTACAGCGGCGGCGGGGATCGAACTCGCGTTCCTCCGATCTCAATTTGGATTGAAATAACAATCGTGGAACATCAATTACATAGTTTTTGTTGTTAGATAGAGTTATTTTAAGTACTTGCTGAAAAATCCACGTATTTTCTTACGAAAAAAGTTATAATATGGTAGATTTCTAGGTAGATCTATCTTAAACAGATGTTAGTGAGTTACAAAAGTAAATTCGAAAGTGGCGCTCCAAACAGAGTTAGCTTTCGGGCAATCACCGCTCACCAGGGTGTCACTTTATAGTTGATAGCACGTCAAGCTAAACAATGTGGTATCTTATTTCGTTGTAATACAGGCTATTTTTCTACAAATTGTATAGTCTGACGTGCTGTCGTCATATGCGAGGGAATGCGTTCGCGTACGAGGGAGTGCGGTTCGCCAATCAACCGAAAATTAACAGGCTATCAGAGAGGATGGAAGTGGATGTTAGACTAATTTAAGCCTTAGGGAAAGGGTTGAAATTTTTTTTGTATTTTGACTTGATAAATATTTTAAAAAGAATTACAAAAGAAATGTCAACGCAACGGCTTTCGATCGCCGTAAACACGAAATTATAACTCTTTTTAAAATAAAATATTGAAGGAATCTTGCAATTTAGGAACCAAATCAAAATAAAGAAAGAACGACTATTGATTTTACACTAGGTACGTGTGGAAGTTAAACCAAAATCTTCAGAGAATAATCTAAGCCTAGCGCAGACCACCGACTTTTAGTTGGCCGATATTTGGGCTCGATTCTAATTAATTGTATACCGATACCAAATCGGTGTATAGCCTGACCAGGAACATAAAAACCCTGGCATAGAGGCGCTTCAATTGCATTTGATAGTGCAACACTGAGTACAGTCGTACATGTGTTATTAAATTAATAGGCTAAATTTATGTATCAGGATTCAGGATTACGGGCTAATTTGATATTTTCATAAATGAACGAAAAATATTATTAAAGGTAACCTGGTTTAAATAAATTAAATGAAACCATCAATCGAGCTAGTAGGATTTATTTTATTATTCATCAATAAACAAATTCAGAACTTGAATATTCAACTGCAATGTCTGCTCATGAACGCTTCAAACTCGGTACTTCTTTCCCAATTCCATAAAATTCAAATCTTAGAAAGTGACAAAAAACTTTAAAATAGGTAGTTGAAACAGACTACAGCTAATTTTCATAGTGGACTGTACTATACGATAAACATGTCAGTCAATTTGACAACCTTTGTCGGAAACATTATTCAATGAAAATATTGTCCGAACCCTTAGTATTTCTCTTCGACAAATACATTAACACATCGTGAACCACTTTTCTTTCACGACTATAAAAATATTTTAGCAATTTAATTCACAAAATCAATTGCACACATTTAAAATAAAGTTTGTTTACACTTTGACAACAATAGACTGACATGCAAGGTGACATGTCAATGAAGTTTTCAGTTACTGTTGCCATTAAAAGAAATTAGTACCATTAGTTTTCCGCAACATGGCGAGGGTTTTTATGTTCCTGGTCAGGCTATAATGTGCATACTTTTATACATCTCCTTACTGATTAACAGCCCGACCCAGCTATCGGCCAGCTAAAAATCGGTGGTCTGCGCTTAGGCTTAATCTCTTATCTACCTCTTGACCATGGGGACGTTAGAATCCATATCGTAATTTGTCCATTTGTCGGCTCCACGTATTGAACACGGGACTACCAAATCATAGTGTACAACTCTCTATTCAATATTCCATAGAGGCAAAAAACTGCGTGAACAAGTGCCGCTAACTTTGTTACACCCACAACCGCACTAAAATCTGTATTTGCGGTTTAAAACGTTTTCCGGGAGCCATAACAGTTTGAAACACCCTGTATAAATCAGGCTGAGTCGGCGAGTTTGTCTGGTAAGTGCGGACGACAAATAACTTAAAATCGAATACGTGACAGTATGGGAAAGTTCGGTATGAGTAGTGAGACCATGGACTGGGGTAGGATTAGTTGGAATAAGTGGAAAAGTGTAATCCTAGCTGATATATTTTTTTGCTATTTTGTAGTTAAATTAGTAGCAGTCCTTACTTAAAAAATATTGACTCACTTGACTTAAGCTTTACATATTATTCGTATGTAAGTGTTGGTTTATGACGTAGACTGTCTTCTATATTCATTATCATCCCGTCGCAACTGTTTATTAAAAATACTGTTATTTTTTCTCTTTCCACCATAGAAATCATAATTTCATACAGCAAAAAAATACAAGAGAGAATTTTAATATCCTAGACTAGACAGAAAATTGTAACGTAGGTATATTCACCACCTGAAAATCCCGCCCCTTGTCTTCAACATCAGCACTTCATGGTGACCCCAGCTACTCGTATGAAGGCTTCCTGTTTGCCGGTCGAGGATCGAGGTTTAATATCAACTGCGGATAACGCGCTGACCGCTCGCTTGCGATAAACACCGAATATTATACACTGTATATACGTTGTATAATATACACCGGTTATTTGTCGAAAGGCGCTGACCATTGCAATATGACGGTGGAAAAGTTTTATTCGCACTCAACTGTTTATGAGATTTGGAAAACACTGAAAATGTAATAAAAGTGTGTCTAGAAGTTTCGAAGAATTTACTCGTAAAACATTTGACGTCTTCACTCTATTCTATTTTGATTTAATAGCTTATTATGTGCCTNATTTCAATTCTATAAAATTAAATATTGTTTTTTCAGAGGTACGAGACGCTTTTAGGTTATGGCCATAGACTTTTCCTACCATAGATTACAAATTCATTTTTTAAATGTCACGGTCTGGCTTAAAGATGTTTGCCCGCAAGAAACTTGAAATAGTTAAAGAAAATTATATTTTTCTTTACATATTAATTAATTTACTGTAGATTTCAGTGTTGCTAACCCGTGCTCTTGCGGCAATAGCTCACTCGAGCAGTTGTACTTTTCTCGGTCGGTGGTAGCTCACTGTGTTGGTGGGTGGTACCTCACTCGTCCTGTAGTAGCTCACTCGTCCTGTGGTAGCTCAGTAGCTCACTCACCCTCTAGCAGCCTTGGCGTACCCGCTGAGCTTGAACTCAACAGTGTTGCGGCCAAGCGCGTGAGCTAGCAGCCAGCGCATGCGAGCTCACTCACTCGTCCTGCAGTAGCTCACTCACTCGTCCTGCAGTAGCTCACTCACTCGTCCTGCAGTAGCTCACTCACTCGTCCTGCAGTAGCTCACTCACTCGTCTTGCAGTAGCTCACTCACTCGTCCTGCAGTAGCTCACTCACTCGTCCTGCAGTAGCTCACTCACTCGTCTTGCAGTAGCTCAGTAGCTCACTCACCCCTTAGCAGCCTTGGCGTACCTGCTGAGCTTGAGCTCAACAGTGTTTCGTCCGAGCGCATGAGCTAGAAGGCTCTCTCGGTCGGTTGTCAGCGCGCGTCCTGTGGTAGCACACTCGTTCTGTTGTAGCTCACTCGTCCTATAGTAGCTCACTCGTCCTATAGTAGCTCACTCGTCCTGTAGTAACTCACTCGTCCTGTAGTAGCTCACTCGTCCTATAGTAGCTCACTCGTCCTGTAGTAACTCACTCGTCCTGTAGTAGCACACTCGTCCTGTTGTAGCTCACTCGTCCTGTAGTAGCTCACGCATCCTGTAGTAGCTCACTCGTCTGTGGTAGCTCACTTGTACTATAATAGCTCACTCACCCTCTAGAAGCCTTGGCGTACCCGCTGAGCTTGAGCTCAACAGTATTTCTTCCGAGCGCGTGAGCTAACAGCCAGCGCATTCGAGCTGTCCCGGTCGGTTGTTGGCGCGCGTCCTGTGGTAACTCACTCGTCCTGTTGTAGCTCACTCGTCCTGTAGCAACTCCTGTGGTAGCTCACTCGTCCTGTAGTAGCTCACTCGTCCTGTAGTAGCTCACTCGTCCTGCAGTAGCTCACTCACCCTCTAGCAGCCTTGGCGTACCCGCTGAGCTTGAGCTCAACAGTATTTCTTGCTAGAAGGCTCTCCCGGTCGGTTGTTAGCGCGTGTCCTGTGGTAGCACACTCGTTCTGTTGTAGCTCACTCGTCCTGTAGTAACTCACTTGTCCTGTAGTAGCACACTCGTCCTGTTGTAGCTCACTCGTCCTGTAGCAACACCTGTGGTAGCTCACTCGTCCTGTGGTAGCTCACTCGTCCTGCAGTAGCTCACTCACCCCCTAGCAGCCTTGGCGTACCCGCTGAGCTTGAGCTCAACAGTGTTTCTTCCGAGCGCGTGAGCTAACAGCCAGCGCATTCGAGCTGTCCCGGTCGGTTGTTGGCGCGCGTCGACGTGTATCCAAAGCGTACGGTCGCGGATGAGACGGCCGAGACGGGGACATGTACTGAAAGAGAGATTTAATTTAACTATGTACTATGTAATCCCAACTAATCCCAACTAATATTATAAATGCGAAAGTAACTCTGTGTCTGTCTGTTACGCTTTCCCGCTTAAACCTCGCAACCGATTTTGATGAAATTTGGCATAGAGATAGTTTGAGTCCCGGGAAAGAACATAGGATAGTTTTTATCCCGGTTTTTGAAACAGGGACGCGCGCGATAAAGTTTTTCTGTGACAGACAAAATTCCACGCGGGCGAAGCCGCGGGCGGAAAGCTAGTGGTTAAATAAAACTATGGGCCTCATAATAAGGCTTAAGGTCACCCAAAGGGTGATGAAGCGGGCTATGCTCGGAGTTTCGCTGCATGATCGAATCAGAAATGAGGAGATCCGCAGGAGAACCAAAGTGAACGCAGAATTGCTAAAATCAAGTGGATGTGGGCGGGGCACATAGCTCGCAGAGACGATGGCTATTGGGGCAATAAAGTTTTCGAATGGCGACCATGGGCTGGAAAACGTAGTGTGGGCAGGCCCCCAACTAGATGGACCGACGATCTGGTGAAGGTCGCGGGAGGTGCCTGGATGCGGGCAGCGCAAGACCGGTCATTGTGGAAATCCTTGGGGGAGGCCTTTGTCCAGCAGTGGACATCATGTGGCTGGAACGACGACTACGTAAAGCGTATAAACGGTACCCTATTACAAATTTATAAAACTTCGCTGCCAGTCTGTCGCCTGTTGTACCGATATTTAGTGTGTGCAACAAATATTTTAAATAAAATAAATAAATAAACAAACGGGATTTTTTGCTGTTTTTGCTCTAAATAAATAACAGCAACCGGTACTCTCTTTTTTATTATTATTATTACATATATCAAGTAGGTGATTTTGGTTTGCAATACATATTTGTAAGAACGAATACTTGAGTAACGAATTCGCGTGAGCATTTAGCAGTCAGAAATTTAGTAAGAAATAAAAAATCGCAATAGTTGCATTTTAGAATGCAATTCGTAACATGAAACATGTTTCTAGCAGTCGCTTGCTTATAAAATTAACTTATTGTGTTTTGTCTTTGCTCAGAGGTCATCTACCTATGACTCTTGAACCTTCAAACAAGTAAGTCCTCAAAGCAGTGGCCAAAAAGTCGCTGCGGACGAAGGCCCTAAGTCTTGTACTTACTATCCCAACGCCTTGAGATCCATCGGAGAACAGAACTTGAGTATGCCCAGCAAGACATCATCAGAGAGATCTAGCAGCTCTGGCGGCCTGTCCTCTTCCTGCTCCGCCTGCTTGCCCACTGTTGGGAATACAGAAGTGTCAATATAAAAAACATAAACATGCTGCCTGCTGTTGTCTTTCCTGAACACTTCTTCTTTCTTTTCATGTCGACAACAAACCTACACATTGTCAGCCCAAAACTCCGCCACAAGAGTGGCATTGTCAGTAGCACTCATCAAATCCTCCTGAGTGCAGTTACTTAGGCACTTAGGGCACGACATCAGGTGCTTCTAACACTATAATCGGGGCCATTTCAAGGCGAGAGTGAATAGGCACTTACAGGGCAGTTATGTACCATCCTAGACTGCATCTCACATAACACCAGGTGCGATTGCTGTCAAATACCTGCCTTGTTATGCATAAAGAACCATCATAGCTTGGTGGGTTTTCCAAATGCCTCTGTAATTCTAAATAGACAAAAGAAGTCATTTCCCACCTCAGGCAACAGATTTTTTTATGTTTCAAATTATCATCATCATCACAATCATCAGCCTTAGCAGTCAGAAGCACTAAGCCTGTCTTAGTCTTCTATTTCTTTCAAGTATTTTACAGAAGTGTTATAAAAATATATGCATATTATGTAGTTATTACTAAGATTTAGATACATAAATTATTGTAAACTAGCTTTCCGCCCGCGGCTTCGCCCGCGTGGAATTTTGTCTGTCACAGAAAAACTTTATCGCGCGCGTCCCTGTTTCAAAAACCGGGATAAAAACTATCCTATGTTCTTTCCCGGGACTCAAACTATCTCTATGCCAAATTTCATCAAAATCGGTTGCGAGGTTTAAGCGGGAAAGCGTAACAGACAGACAGACAGACAGACAGACAGACAGACAGAGTTACTTTCGCATTTATAATATTAGTTGGGATAGGCACAAGTATTTACATTTTTCATGTTTAGTCATCAAACAAAAGACAATGCCGGAAATTGGCGTCTTTTTTTTTCGCGCGGCCATCGTCCAAACCAATGTTGCAATTTCTTGCAAAAAGCAAATCTAGTATGTAAATCATCAAACTTCTAACGCTCGTAACTCAGTTCAGACTGAGTTTAGAGGTATACATGTCATAGTAAGTTTGGTTTATTACACTATGTTGTAATAAAAAATGAAAGTTTGGTCAATGGCCGCGCGAAAAAAAAAAGACGCCACCTTCCATACAAAATTTGGCATTGCCATTTAGCTTTCCACTGCTAAGAGTAAGCCAACCAAACCATGATGCAACACCTTTCTCTTAATTTTATTGTTCTTTAAGTTTTCAGTCCATTGAGCACAGTATGGGATTCATATTATGGTGCTTGAGAAGCTATATTTCTCCAAACTAGCCCTAGGTCATCAAAAATTAAAATTTTAAGATTTATGGTCGGCCGTTTGGTGTAGTGGCAGGCCTGGCTCACTCCGCGCGGTACATCCGATAATTACCTACAGCGAAGCGCCCCGCCGCAGTTTTGCAATATTTTGTTTAGGTGACGCAGTTTGACGCAGCTAATTTTGGTGTCATATGAAAGCCATAGATATGTTCTTTCGAAATATGTAAAAGAAACGGGTTGATCGCGCTTGATCATGAACTTTTTCACCGTTTCAAAAAAATAAACTGTTAAAATATAGACTTCTATTCAAACCTATATATCTATAACATAGTAAGTAATGTAGACTGTTTAGTAATACAGAAATAATAAACTAACCTGGAAGTATAGAATCCATATGTTTTTTACCAAATATTAACTAAATAAAAGTTAAACGTTGTTGTTAAACAAGAGCTAAAATTATAATAAATTACTCAACAAGAAAAACTGTTTAAATCAAATGTTGTGGGTATCTGGATAAAAAGTGTTAAACTTTTTAAATATCATTTATAGATGGCTCCATATGTCTTGTTCCTATATTAGGTTACTAATTTAGAATCGGAGTAACTTTGCTTTTTTTAATTTTGGCCACAAATAACGTACATTTCACCTGTGTGCGCCGGCGGGTATTATATCAGTCGAGTGTCACGCGCGCGCTCGTCAGGACGCTGGCGTGCGTTGTAGTATGATTATAATCTATGATCGAAGTATTATTTAAAAATGGACATAAAGAGAAAGAAATATTGTGCGGCGTTCGGGTGTTTAAATTCGAAAAGAAATCTACCGGATTTATCTTTTTTTTCATTTCCCAAAGATGCTGAAAGGTATGTTGGCCATGTAGGTAATCAATAATTCTTAGGATAGTATAGGAACCTAACCTACTATGACTACTGCTCAGAATGCGTTCATTCGTTTCAGCCAAATGACGTCCACTGCTGGACAAAGGCCTCTCCCAAGGTTTTCCATAATGAATGCATACTTACCTACTTACGTACCTCATTACAAATAAGTAGATTAATTATTTTTTCACTAGACAGCAACCCTAACAGCGTAAGAAGAGTTCAGAGGCACGCAATAGAAAGAGACAAAACTTGTAGGTGAATAAAATTGTAGGTACGTAGTGCTGTGCGAGCTGAATTCCACTGTATCGCGTCGTAACAAGACTCGCATTTATTTAAATCGTCTTGCGGAGTAATCCTTCTGTACCTGTACTATTTCTTATTCTGTGGTAGTGGTTCGAAACGGACTACTATTCCGGAGGTAGCGGGTTCGATTCCCGCACAGTACAAACATTCGCGTGCATGAACATATTTGTTTGTATTGGACCGGGTGTTTTCTATGTATAATAAGATGTATTTACAAAAAAAAAGTATTTAAGTATGTTTATATTCATTGTCTAGTACCCATAGTACAAGCTTCGCTTAGTTTGGGACTAGAAGCGCAGTGTAAAATGTCCAAGGATATTTATTTATTTAATTTATTTCTTTGTCTACTCTGTTTATGGCCAGGTCTGGAACCTCCAAAATGAATTTGAATATGGTTAAAATATTTGGTAGAGGAAAAACCTAAAGGTATTTTAAATAGCTTCATTAGTAAGTTACTCATATTGCTATCTGTAAGTGCTTTACCAAGAAGATGCAAAACATCAACATCATAAAATGTGCACAAACAACAAAATATAGATAAGATAAAAATAAAGTTGTTAATTTAAGCATAAATTGAACATGTGCATGTGCTTATGTACTTTGTGCTTAAAAATAACTTCTTTTGTCCATGTCGACGACTTGTGGTTTAATTGTGAAGGTACTTACTCACGAAATATAAATAACAGTAAATTGATTCTACCTACTTCTCAAAATGTTTTTTCTTTGTCTTTTAGTGTAGGAAAATATATTTTTGCACCGTGCTTATCTTTAAATTGTACATAAATGGCATTTAGACATAAAATAAACAAAATTACAGAAGGTAAAGCACTACCAATTAATGGTTTGTGTATAATCAAGTACAAAATTCATGCACATTGAAGATGTAAAAAAATATCATTTCATTGTTTTTGTACGAAGTTTTTGGTAATTACTGTGATACACATACCGTCCTGGACACCACTGTCGTCCAGTTCCTTGTTGTTTTCCCCTTCATTCTGAACAGTCTCCATTTTATGAAACAGACAAAAATCTATATCCAATGCACTTTGCACAAACTGGTTCGACGAGGCCCAGCGCCGAAATAACACTCGAAACAAAGAAACACGGGTGCTTTAGGGTTTATCGGGTCAACAGAAGTAAACAATTCACTTTTGGAACGATTCCAAAACGCGAATTTAGCGAAATTAATAAAATGCAAACACACACACAAACGAGCAGCCACTGCAGTTTTGACAGATTTTTGATCTGTCAGTGTCAAAAAGTGTCAACAAAAACTTTTTCTGAAAAAAGGGCACGGTGCGATTAGGGAAAGTCAACAAACAATATGCCTTTTACTAAAGTAACGTTATGCCGTTTTGCTATTAGCTGCAATTTACTTAGGAAGTTGGTTAGATGCTGAAAAATTTATTGATTTCAAAAAGGGTCAATCAATTTATTCAAGTAACCATCCGGATCCCTTCCTTTATTTAATGAAGTACAAGCCAGCCAGATTATTCAATTGCTTTAATCGATTATATTAGCCTCATATGAAGAATGGACAGCACTATTTTGACTTTGACATTTCTTTCACAGATTAGAGAGTATGTCTAAAGACAGATAGGAAACGGCCCTAGTATTTGTTGAACGATAAACAAACTGGTACCGAGCTAGATTGTCCAGTAGGTGGCGCTGTAAACAATATGGCGTCTGCCGCCCACAGATTAAATATATACCTCTCATACTTTTTTTATGATCCGTTCCGTTTCATGTAATGTGTTTAAAAATAAAACTATTGAAGTATCAAATAAAAGTTTATTGATGAAATATAACATGAAATATTTTGTTTACGAAAATCAGTAAGCAATAAAACTACTGGATTTTAAAAGATTACAGTTACTGTTGTGATAACAGTACATTGTTTTAGTTTTTACATTATGTACTCACGGATTGACATTTGTATGTAACTCATATAAAATATGTTGCGTTAAGACTTATAGTAAAATAGTTTAATGTTCTCCATAAATTCACACGTTCACTCTCACGTTGGTTCTGTCCACTCCACTGTAAGCAGGCCAGATCTACATGTTTCTCACCACCTGTAAAATATATGAAATATTTGTAAATTTAGAGCAAAAAGTCACCGTAAGTCTGTAATCTTCTACATCTACATTCTACACTAATATTATAAAGAGTACAGCATATAAACAAGTGATCGATCTATCTATCTACCATGCCTACTGTCTGTTTTGTTTCTAGATTCATACTACTTTGTTAAATGAAAATTAATTTACCTTGTCAAATGTGTACTTGTCAATCAATTACTTAATATATATTCACAGAATCTGGATTCCACCAATCTGTAATCAAATAATTAACTTTTAGGTCTTTCTATTTGATCCTAGATGAAAAGCGTCAGAAGATACGGGTAAGAATGATTTTGAGGGTCTTTTCAATTTTATAGGTACTTACCGAATGTTCTTATAAATAGAAGTTGTTTTAATTGTTATCTGGGTAATTCATCCAACACAAATCTTCCTAATTTAATGCATGGCATAACCTGCAAATGAAATGAGTTCATCATTTGTAATTAAGCATTTTTGGTCTTGTTTTATTGTTTAAATAGGTCTCTTTTAAACTTCATTGAATATGTTGGTTCATCTGGACCTTTTTAAGTAACAGTTGACAATAATGAGCAGCACCAGTGATTCCACAGCAAGCACTTTTATTGTAATTGCTGCTTAACACTTTATAAGTTCGAAGTTCGATATTAACCTGAAACAAATAGGTACTTAGATTCATTGTATAAAACACGTATCATTCACTGTATCCTGCAATCTATGCCTGCAATGTACCTACTTGTATTGTATTTTATGTCCAAAATCCAAAGTATGTTGTTACTCCATGAAACTATCCATATTTGGTTTCCATTGATTTAAATGGAGTTATGAATGATTTTGTAATGAAGATTTAATCCTTTGTGTGGTTCAATACTTAAAACATGATGTTGCTGCAAGTAATAACCTATCTCGAGTGAAATAACTTACTTATTAACTTACTTGAGAGAATTTTTTTCGTAAACAAACATCAATCCAACAGGCAATCCATGCACATGTAGTTCTTATTAATAATGACTGAGAAATTATTGATTTCAATTAGAAACAATTAAAAATCGTAGAAAAACACGTTTTTTCGATGAAAAATTTTTGACGTTTATTTTTTTTTAATAATGTCACAGTTGTAGACTCGAGACGGAACTAAAGTGATTAAAGTGAAAATTACGACTTTGAATTATTATACTTTTAAATAACCATTTAATTTATAGAAATCACATAGATTCAATAAAATAATTTATGAATAAAAGCTGAAGTTGTAATTCGAAAAGGTTTCTAAGGTTTCTAACATGCAAAAGACCACTGTCGCATACAGAAGACAACTATAAAAAAAGTCACTTCCTCTCGGAACTGTCAAAAAAATTCACTCTCTATGGAGCTGTCAAACTCTATGGCGTTTCCACCCCGTGATTTCTTTTTCAAAACGTGTGTTGCTACGACGCACGCACGTTCATAATATTTTGACTTTATTATCACAATGGCGAAGTCTTTGAGGAGTAGATGGAAGCGAAAATGCCGTGCTGTGAAGCGGGAGCGATATGCTGTGAAAGAATTGTCCAGGCTGAAGAAAATGCTCGGGATAAAGGAAGAAGATAAAGTCACAGAAAGTGAGGTTATGGAGTCCGATCAGGTGATATTTTTGGATGCTGGGGCAATAAACAAGTCGAAGAACAAGCCTAAACCTGTCGAAGAAGACGACGATGATGTGGAGATGAGTTCTGATGATGAGAAAATCGAAGTGGACGGCGAAAACGGCAAGAAACGTATTTTTAGTACTAAGACCCTGAAAGATCAAAACGGCCAGTATCCAGTGTGGCTTCACAAGAGAAAGATCGCGAAAATAAACAAAACGACCCAGAAAAAGATCAAGAAGAAGTCGAAGAAGCGTAGGCATAAGACTAAGTGATAATAAATGTGTAGTTATAATTATGTTTCATTTCATGTAACAATGTTGTGCAACATTAACGTTGATGTTGATTAGCGAACCCCTACAATACTCTTTTTGGTCTAATTAAATAACCAATTGTATGTTAAATTGATACCCTGATGCTGTATTAAAAAAAGTTAATAATAATAGCTTTTATTCACTTATACTTAACAATTAGATACCTAACATTATTCTATTTGACACAAAAAAAGTTGTAATAAAATAACAATCTATTCTTAATACCATGTTGATATAATTTTGTAGCATGGTTTTATCTCTATTTGAGGGTACATTCTCAAATGTGCATTTTAGGTATTTTTGAACTTTCAGTCAAAGAAAAAATAAACATTTGGCCAATCAAAAGTCAACAGTTGATAACTTGATACTTTATTATAATTACAAATAAGTGTATTTACAAGAATCCAATGTTGCAAGCATTGCAGGGTCGGGTAGAATCGAGTCTTTTCTGTCAACACCCAATATTTTATTAGTATGCCCTTCATAGGGTACTTAAAGCCCATAATGGCTTGCCTTGCCACTTGCCACAACACTGTTGGCTTCACACCATAATGCCGTACTTTCTCAATATAGATATATCCAGTACATTCTCATCCACATTCTGGTTCGGGTGGTGTATCAGATGTAACAGCATCCTCGCTTTAGTATTGGTCGAGAATTCGCACACTTCGCACTGAAACGCCTTCGGTTTCTCAATCTGCTTGTACTGTACTTGATGCTTGTCCTGCATATGCTTTCTGTAGACCAACTGAAAAACAGAAATAGTAGTAGAAAAAGATGGATGTTAGAATAGAATGTTTCATAATCATTTCAGCCACAGGACGTCCACTGCTGAACATAGGCCTCCCCAATGATTTCCACAATGGCTGGTTGAACGGCCTGCATCCAGCGCCTTCCTGCTAACTTTACGTAGCATATAAATTGGTATATAAAAAATAGTGCCATCCACGAAGACGCGCCCCACCATTCTTAGGCTAATGTTTGAGAGTGTTATCGGCAGAGTAAATACAAATGAGTAGGTCATCTTCATAGTAACGCACGGGCGCGGTTTGTATGTGAATTATCGGGGAGCCGAATTTTGTCAGTGTGTGCGTGCGCGCCGCATACGTATATTGGCGCGCTCACATACAAACCGCGCTCGGTGCGTTTCAATGAAGATGACCTACTCATTTGTATTTACTCTGTTATCGGTACAGGCTAATGCTCCATGAGTGCACACGCACACTACAGTAATGCCTTACGGCTTGCTCGGACCACACTCCCCGCACCCCGCGCGACCGGGACCAAACATGGGGCGCGGCCGAGTGGATGGCACGATTTATAAATAGTACATACCCTGGAACACAGCATTTGGTCGCACTGGTGACACTGCCTTTTATACCGCTTGTGGGACAACATTTGTTTGGTGGTCTGGAAACTGTAGAAAAAGAGATTTTATTTATTTGTCGGCCGTTTGGTGTAGTGGTTCTAAAACGGACTACTATACCGAGAGGGCCCGGGTTCGATTCCCGGCCGGGCAGAAATTGAAATGATGATCTGTGACTAATTGCTTACTTTAGGGCTAGATAGCGCTGTGTGAAATTGTCCAAAGACATTTATTTATTTTATATTTGCAAATTCGAACTTATTGCGATTACATTATTTAGCTTGATATCTGTGCCATGTTGGGAGACCGTATGAATGAGATACGGGTTGTAGTTAGACTCTGATATTAATCTGTTTATTAGTGTGAACTGCGTGACTATTTATACGATATAGAGTAAAGGTAAATGACGTCACAGCATCAGTACTATACGTGATAAATGTGCTGACACTGTGAACGTGATCAAGATAAGATATGAAGAGATTAAGTATTGTGCATACCGGCACAATATCTGTTACTCACAATTCACAGCAATTCTCGCACTTGATCATCGAACTGGGATCGAAATCTTTGTCTTCTTCTGCATCACTGTAATTGAAAACAGTTTGATTTAAGAAAACGGACACAGAAAGTTCAATAAACAATGTTTGGGGCGTTAGTAAGGAGGCGAGGATCACGAGTCGTCAGTCCGACATCTTTACCGATTCGACTGAAACGCTAAGTAGCTGACAAAGGTGACTGAGTTTCTTCGCCACATCTTTTCAGCACCAGCCCATATGTTGTCCCGAAGTGGTGGTAGGGCAAGCTATATTTGGGACGTGTATAAGCGCCCTGGAAAGAATCTATGTATGTACTTAGGCAGTTCGATCTTGTCAAGTTGTTTATGACCTAGTGAAGATCGCAGAAATCACCTGGATGCAGGTAACGCAGGGTCCGACGCTGTGGAAACTTTTGGAGGAGGCTTTGATCCAGCAGCTGACGTCATTAAGCTGCAATGATCCTTTACATATCAGGGTGCAACCTCCTGTGGCTTAAAAAAATCTTACCTGTTAAAGCCCGGTCCGTGAGCACGTAGAATTTTGTCCAATGACCCCTAGCTACCCATCCTTATCGCTCGCGCGTAATTATATTGCTGTCGCGACTGTGCGACTGGCACCTGCAGTGAGTGTGCGAGCGCGATAGCAACATAATTACGCGCGAGCGATAAGGATGGGTAGCTAGGGGTCATTGGACAAAATTCTACGTGCTCACGGACCAGACTATAGTATGTATATAACTCTCCGAGTCGGTCAGTCTGACACCTTTACCTTGCTGAAACGAATGAAGAATGTAAAAGTATGTTACCTGTTCGGGTGTACCCTCCTATGACACACCAGTGCCAGTGAGCGGGGATATGTCTTACATCCCGTGGGCTTAGGATGTTCCCAAGTGTAAACAACGCACTATAGCGTAGTTCTCGAGTGGGCAGGCTCTCACTCGGTGGACCGACGACCTAGTGAAGACGCAAAAAGCACCAGGATGCAGGTAACGCAAGATCAAGCGTTGTGGAAACTTTTGGGGGAGGCTTTTTTTAGAAGTGGACAAAAGCTTTTTTTTTCCCCCGTTAACCCCCCGTGGTAAGCTAAATATGCTTGTGTTACGAGTGGGTTCACCGCAGCGGAGGCGAGGATCACGAGTCGTCAGTCCGACACCTTTATCAATACTGCTGAAACACTAAAGTAATTTTACCTGTTCGGGTGCACCCTCCTATGGCACACCAGAGCCCTCTGGTGGCGCGCTATGAACGGGCAGCGCGGGCACTTCAGAGGGTTGTCGGGCCGGTGGATGAGCTCGTGCTTCTTGGTGTTCTTCTTGGAAGCCGAGCAGTAGTCGCAGTAGGAACACTTGAAGGGTTTTATGCCTGGAATGGTGAATTTATGCTGGAATATAAAAGCAAGTCTGCACCTCCAATACATCTGTAATCGCTATCCATCTGGTTAAAGAGGACACGTAAGACCAAATAATTAAAAAAAAAAAACAAAATCAAAATTATCTTTATTTGTATAGACTAATTAAATTAGTACTAGCAAATCGTTAAATGCTCTTAAGAAGCCTATACATGTCTCATTCTTTTTTGCCCTACCAATTGGCTTTATAACCACAAAAATTGGTCTAATTGCTCCCAGAGGTGAGCCCCAAGTGAGGCATTTTTTTCAAGTCAGATTTGTGTTTATAAAAAAATTAAATTGTTTTTTGTTCTGGGTCTTGTTTGATTGTGTTTCTTGTTGGAATCGCAGATTCGCTAATTTATTTGTTATCTTCGCAATTCGAATTCGAATATCAGGCGCAAACGAGAATATTCCGCGTGTGAAATACTTGAAAAATCATCCAACAACACAGTGACATAAAAATCACTTGAAAACTACCCACTAAACCCCAAACAAAATAAAGAGCGGTGAACGATTTCCGGCCGACTGTCACAGGGTCAGTGTTGCCACAGCAAAACTATTGCCAGGAACAAAATAAATCTACCAAATAGTAGAAATGGACTTGAAAGTGATACTAGCAAAAATGGAAGAAATGAAAACAGACTTCAAAATGCAAAATGAAAAGTTAGCTGAAAGTTTCAACAGAANGGGTGTGGCCTTCTCCCACATTATATTATAGGTACGTTACATCATAAATAAATATATACTATAAATATTAATATATACATTCTTTCAGTCACACATATTTAAACACTTACTTTAATATGTAATATATGTAAACACAATATAAATACGTATATAAATATCGTTCACACACTTCTACTTTCATACATCACTTTGCGAACCATACCATCTTAAATAATATAAATTCCCGTGCCGTTATTTGCCGTGCATCAGCTGGCCGCCCGCCGCTTGTGTAGTGGAAACGAGTCAACGAACACGCGTATAAGTATAGCTATCGCACCCGAACGGCGCGAGCGCCGGCCGCGGACGCGTATCGTCAGTCAGAATCACTGCCCAGCGCAACACGCACGTCGCCGTGCGCCCGGCTTTGCTTCTCGCTACCCGCTCGCGTAAATTGTTCGTGACGCGAACTTGAAAGCTTCCTATTTGTATCTTCCTAACTTTCTTCGCTGTGAACTGTCGCTTCTCCTTCTCTCTGTGCTATACAAATAAGTGTTGGGACTAATTGTTACCGTTGTGTGTAGTGTAGCAAATAAATGTATGGACTGGAACTGCGGTATTATTCTTCGCACCTACAGCTAAGTACCACTATACACAAACACGACAACAACATATTCTTCCCCAAACGGGGAAACTTCTGGGGACCCATGGTCCAACATCTATTTTATTTTATTAATATTATCTAATATTAAAAACATAATATAAGAATTAATCTGCAAAGATTCCAAACATTGACCTTTCTTGGCCTAAAAGTATTTACTAAGGATCTTCAAAATTTTTAGTTTCTCAGAATGAAATTCAGTTTTGTACACCGCATAGGTGGCGTGCAGTTTCCCCCCACTTAACACAAATAAAAATAATTGTGGCAATGATCCGAAATACACAATGATGTGTCCTATCTAATGATCTATCTTATCTAGATAATAGCATGGTAGATACCGAATCTTGAAGAGTCCATTCAATATTAGTATGGACTCGACATTACCAAATTCACCATTTTATTATTTTTACATTTGGAGAACGTGGCATCGTTAATTTTACTAAATTCGTTATCGTTATATACCCTAAATTAGATAGGTACCCTGATGCATACGCAATTAAAATTTTAAGACAACAAGGTCAAACTTATTTCTGCGGTTTCCTTCCTTTTTTGTATNAAATAAAAACCAACAAAATGAAAACAATGAAACCTTAAGCAAGAGTAGTAAGTCGAGCAGAGAACAAGGATTAAAAATATGCACATTCAATGTTAGATCCCTATCTACAAACGAAAGAATCCTTGAACTAAACAATGCAATAGATAAAGTGACATGGGATATCATGGGACTCGCAGAAGTTAAAAAAATGGGATGCATCATAGAAGAACATAAAGACTATATATTTTGTTATATGGGAGAGACACGGGGACTTCATGGCGTGGGTTTCCTAATAAAAAAATCACTAAAAGAACATATAGAAAGCTTTTTGGGCATATCAGAGAGAGTAGCTTTACTAAAAATGAACTTTAANCAACAGAAGCCTCTCAAAAACTATAGATGAAAAACTAAAACCACTTTTAGACGAGAATATAAAATTAAAAGAAGAAGTTCAAAACCTACAATCACGAGTACAAACCTTGGAAAGAGAAACTAGGAAAAACAACATTATATTACACGGCGTTCCTGAAAATGAAGCAAACAATAGTGATCTCAGGAATATAGTAATAGAGATATTAAATAAAATTTCCCAAAAAGTCGAAGGAATGCAAGACTGGGACAAGTGGGAAATCAGCAATGTGAGAAGACTTGGGAAGAAAAATACCGAGAAAAAGAGACCAATACTCATAACTCTTACACTGACATGGCGAAAGTACGAAGTCTTGAAAAACAATAAAAACTTTCCATCGGACATATATGCCACTGAAGACTACCCAAGAGATATCCTTATAAAAAGGAAAGAACTAAAGGAGAAAAAAGAGCAAGAAGAAAGGCAAGGGAAGATAGCGTTTATAAGATACGACAAACTCATAGTCAAGGATAGAGATGTAGATGAAACTAAAAGAAAAAGATCACCATCTAAGTCACCAAAAGAAAATCATAAAGACACTAAAAATATAACAGCTGCCCCTCCAAAAAAACTTAACAAGAGCTTCGATACATTTCGAGCTAGACCGAACTCCGCCTCAAACGAAACCAGGAACTAATACAACCAATGCAACTCATCACACCGGAAACGAAAATTTAACTACAGTAAACAACAACAACATCTTACACAACAAAAACTCTCTCCCAATACGGCTGGTCACCGTGGGGGAAGTAGACCACCACCCTCCATCAAATAAAAACCAACAAAATGAAAACAATGAAACCTTAAGCAAGAGTAGTAAGTCGAGCAGAGAACAAGGATTAAAAATATGCACATTCAATGTTAGATCTCTATCTACAAACGAAAGAATCCTTGAACTAAACAATGCAATAGATAAAGTGACATGGGATATCATGGGACTCGCAGAAGTTAAAAAAATGGGATGCATCATAGAAGAACATAAAGACTATATATTTTGTTATATGGGAGAGACACGGGGACTTCATGGCGTGGGTTTCCTAATAAAAAAATCACTAAAAGAACATATAGAAAGCTTTTTGGGCATATCAGAGAGAGTAGCTTTACTAAAAATGAACTTTAAGGAAGGACCATTATCGCTGATCCAAGTGTATGCTCCTACTGAGAGTTCAAGCGAAGAAGACATCACAAAATTCTACAATGACTTAACAAATGCGCAAGAACTGGCTGACAAAAATAGATTACTCATGGGAGACTTCAACGCTAAAATTGGACAACCAAATCCCCAAGAAAATTTAATAATGGGCAAATATGGTTATGGCGTACGGAACTCCAGAGGTGAACGCCTAATACAATATGCATATGAAAACAAACTGTCAATCATGAACACATATTTCAAGAAAAAGGCTTCTAGAAAATGGACATGGTTATCACCTGATCATAAGACCAAAAACGAAATAGACTTCATACTGAGCCCTACACCAAAAACTATAACAAACATAGAGGTTCTAAACCAAATAAATTTCCCGTCTGACCACAGGATTGTCAGATGTTCCATAAAAATTAAGAAACCTAAAACTGGCCGAGGAAAATTCAAAATGTTAGCCAATAAACTGAAGTCTACTGACGAGATAAACAACTACATACAAAACCTACAAAAGAACATATCATCAACTATGCAACTCCTAAAGGGACATAAAAGTGTTCAAGCTTTTAGTGACAAACTGGAAGAAGTATTAACAGAAAGCCTTAAAATCGATGTAAAAACAACCAATAGATGCACCAAAAAGATCATCAGCCAACACACACAAGACCTAATCTGTAGAAGAACTGAACTGATATCTATGAAAGACAAATCCAAAGAAAAGAGAGAGGAACTAAAGGAATTGTTCAAACAAACCAATAAATCAATCAGAAGAGATTATGATAACCACAGAAGAGAAATAATAGTAAAAAACATGTCATTGTTCCGGAGTTCGAAAAGAGCGTACAAAGAACTAATTACGCACAAAAATTGGGTACAGAGTCTAAGCAGTGGGAAGGGCGAAATCAGAGACAGAGAAGGTATAATAGAATGTGCAACAGCTTTCTATTCCTCGCTATATCAAAAACCACCACCAGAAATGACAGAAGAGGATGAAAATAGCGATATAACGGAAGAGGATACAGGAGAAACAAAAATAAACCCAATAACGGAAAGTGAAGTATGGACTCACATTACAAAATTAAAACCTGAGAAGAGCCCAGGAGAAGACAACATTACAAATGAAGCCCTGAAAATCGGTGCGCGAATTCTAGTCCCATATCTAACTGAGATGTTTAACTTAGTACTGGAAGAAGAACAAGTACCATCGCAATGGACTAAGTCAAACATAATTCTACTGTATAAAAAAGGAAGTCCACTCGACATCGGCAACTATAGACCTATCAGCCTACTATCTGCAATATATAAACTCTTTTCATCAATACTTCTCAGCAGAATAGCATCAAAAATTGACAACAATCAACCAATAGAACAAGCGGGCTTTAGACCACATTACTCAACAATTGATCACATCCATACAATAGAACAAGTAATGGAGAAATTTAAAGAATTTAATAAACCACTTTATTTGGCATTTGTGGATTATTCCAAAGCATTCGACAGTATAGTGCACTCATCCATATGGACTGCTCTAAGGAACAACGATATAAATAAAACATACATAAATATCATCAAAAACATCTATTCCAAAAGCGTAAGCAGAGTAAAACTGGAAAGACAAGGAGAAGAGTTCATAATTGGAAGAGGAGTGCGGCAGGGAGACCCGCTCTCTCCTAAACTGTTCATAGCTGTGCTGGAGGACATTTTCAAGAATATTGATTGGAAAAATAGAGGCATATGGATAGATAATAATAAATTGACACACCTAAGGTTTGCAGATGACATAGTTCTATTCAGTGAATCAGCTACAGACTTAGAGAAAATGTTGCAAAGTGTGAACTATGAAAGTATAAAAATCGGCTTACACATGAACGCTTCTAAAACTAAAATCATGTCAAACAGTCCTAGGAAAACAATAAAAATAGAGGAAAAACCTATAGAATATGTAGATGACTATGTATACCTAGGCAAATTGGTGTCATTCGATACAAACAGCAACGAAAACGAACTAGACAGACGAATAGGTATAACATGGAAGAAATACTGGGCACAAAAAGAAATCTTAAAAGGGAATTATAACTTAAGTATAAAAAAGACAATAATGGATTCCTGCATTCTCCCAAGCCTAACTTATGCTAGCCAGACATGGGTCTTTACGGAAAGAGTAAAAAACAAAATCTTCTCTTGTCAACACGCAATGGAGAGAAGTATCTTAAAACTAAGAAGAATACAAAAGACTAGAAACACAGACATCCGTATGAAAACTAAATTATCAGATGCTCTTAAATTTAGCCTAAAACAGAAGTGGAACTGGGCAGGTCATTTGGCAAGATATAAAGATAAGAGGTGGACCTATCAAACAACAAAATGGCAAGGCCCAAAAGGCAAAAGAAACGTAGGACGGCCGAAGAAAAGATGGGCCGATGACATAACAAACAAGGCAGGGAAAAATTGGATGCACATAGCCAGCGACAGGGAAAGGTGGAAAAAGATGGAGGAGGCTTTTACCCAAGTGGGGCCACAAGCAAGAGATACAGATTAATTTAATCAAACTGTAAAAATGTGGAATATAAAGCTATAATAATAATAATAAAAAAAATTAAATGTGTTTTTCTTTAAGTTTATTTATTGGGCTTTCAAATAATACCAATATTGTTGGGGCACCATCACATGATTGGGTGTCGCGGCAGGTGCGATTTATTTGACGCAGAATGTATAATTTTAACTTACCTCTGTGTATCCGTATGTGTTCTTCAAACAGCACTTTGTTATACGTTGAATAATCACACATATAGCATTGGAACGGGTTGAGCCCTCGGTGCATCTTCCTGACATGGCGTAAAAGTAACTCCGCAGTGGTCGTTGAGTAGTGGCACTCGGCGCAGAGCAGACGTTCGTTCTTGCTGGGTCTTGTTAGAGCCATTAGTTCGTCCAGGAGATCACTGTTGGGAAACAAGATATAAATTATAAATAACTTGAAAAAATCGAACTGCCTAAGGCGGGAATTGAACCCACGATCTTCCGCTTGACAACTGAGCTACTTAGACACTGCATAAACTTGTCGAAATTTCCAAGTGTAGTATGCTGTTACGGCCAGCGTATCAGGATATAAATCTTTATAACTTAAACATAAAAAAGATGATAATGGATTCCTGCATTCTCCTGTTAGCCAGACATGGGTCTTTACAGTAAGAGTAAAATACAAAATTTCTTGTCAACATGAATGACAGAGAAGTCTTGAAACCGGTCAAGTGAGAGTCGGCTTTGCCAAAACAACAATAGATGCCACCTATATTGAGAAGAGACTTTAAACTTGGCATCAATAGATGCCTCCCATATAGGGTTGCCAGGTGTCCAGCTTTAGCCGGACATGTTTGGCTTTTTAGGGACTTGTCCGGCCAAATATTGTCTAGCCCGGCCTGCCTGGCTTTTTATTTGGTTGCCGCGCCAGGCGAAAGTCGAGCCACAGAATAATATGAAGAACACGCATCAGGATGTTGGGCAACCAATGATGATAGTACTCACTAGTGAGAGCTATGACATTAATTGGGTAAAATTTCCGGCCGAATGAAGTGTTTTTGGCAACCCTACTCCTCCTCTAAAATGATGGAGTAGGCTTTTACCCAAGTGGGGCCACAATCAAGAAAAATACTTAATTAATTTTAAATAAAACTGTAATAACTGTGGATTCTTAAAGCTATAATAATAATAATAAACCCTACTCCGATAGGGAAAAGGTTAAAGTTAAGGGTGCAACTCAGCCTTACTCTTTAACTTCCTGCGTCTCATCTCCAGCTTCCTGCTTAACCACTACCTCTTCGGGTTCCTTCTGGCGCGGGCAGCGTGACGTCACCGTGAACTGGCTGTCAGTTTGAAGTGTCGGAGCCGCAGTCGGCACCAATGGGACCTCTATGAAGAGCGGCTCCGAGTTTAGGCTTGGATCTGCCATTTTTGTGGACTGGAATGAAAATGAAACAAGTGAGTATGTAATTCGATAGGTTATTGTGCGCTAGAGCTAGTTTGGCTAAGGTTTGTAACAGAAGCAAGCAGGTAAGCCCTTCATTTTGTTTATAATATTGTTCGTAAGTTGAAAACAAAGGTACCTTTAGAGCTGTTGATAAACTTGGTAAATACTTGATGCGTAGTGGTATGTAAAGAAAATTTCACGTTATGATTCAGAATCTTCGATCATAAAATTCAGGTAATTACATTTTTGTTTTAGCTGTAATTCATGAAATTAGTAAACCCTTCTTCTTCTTTTATTTCTTCTTCTTCTTCTTTTATTTTGGCGACGAATTAGTAAACCCACAGAAAGAAAACCAAACTGACACTGACATAACAGCTGATTTTTTTTTCATTTTTTTTCAATAGTGATGCTCATATTTACGATTACTATTGAATAAAAGAATTTAATCGTAAAGCGCGCTCTACACTCGCGGCGCGAAAGGCCGCGAAAGCCGCGAAACGCGTGTGTAGATGGTTTCGCGGACTTTCGCGCGTTCACGTTCACGCTTCGCGCCGTTCCCCGTTCGCTGTCGGTTTTTTGTCCCGCGACAAAGGTTCGCGCTTGGTTCACGGCGCGCGATCGCGAACGCAACTACACTCGCAGTTTTTCGCAGTAGCTGAGAAGACGCCGTCGCAAGTGGTTGTGCATTATTGCGTACTTACTAACGTTCTATTTTTTTAAATGATTACTACATGGAATAATGAACTTGAGTTGAAATTTATCGAGTGTTTTCAATCCGAACCAATACTTTGGCAGTCCAAACACAAGTACCATAAAAATAAAAATAAGACCCACTATGCCTGGACGCGGATAAGTGACATTTTGAATATTCCTGTGGGTGAATTGAAAAAAAAGGACTCACTTATTTATGTCCAATTATAGAACCTATAGAAAGTTAAGGATTCCACTCATAGTGGGGCAAGCTCAAATGAAATAATAAACCCATTAAACATTTTTTATTTGTGTCTTATTTTTAATACATAGGTAATTGAAATACGATATAGCACAGAGCATCACCGCAGCAGCGACAATCACGTCGTCATCCCTTGAGGCCGCGAACGAGACTGCGAGGCTTCGCGAGTGTGGAGAGACACATATAAACGCGAAGTGCACGGCGCGAATCGCGGCGTGAATTCACAGCAAGAATCGCGCGCGAGTGTAGAGCGCGCTTAANGCTTTGTGACGTCAGCTATCACGAACTTCCAGGTGAAACTGCGACGAAGTCCAAGGTCTAGTTGAAGTTGTGTGTACCCGTAGGTATTAATAACTGTGTTATTTGCTGCATACAACTCGTATTTGGTTTTTGTGTGATGGCCTTTCGTAGCTGATCTCGGAAACACACATAAATCTGAGCCTGTGTCTACTAAAAATCTTATTTTAGTTTTTCTATCACACACGAAGAGGCGGCCATTGCAAGAGAGGCAGTCATTCGCCGCGATTAGTGGCTGCCTTGACCGTTTTCCGGCTTGAATGTGCAGGGTTTCGTACAACGCCTTGCCTTAGAGCCGAAAGTGTGGTGATACCAGCACACGTCGTGAGGTCTTGATCTGGAGCGTGAACGAGATCTGGAGTCGCGTCCTCTAAACTGTGGTCGACTTTGTCTCAGCGTTAGTGCTTCTACTTGTTTAGATAACTGTTCAACTTGCCTTGCTAGTCCTTCCATCACCATTAAATGATAGGGTTGCGTTCCAGGTGTTGCAGACGTTGAGGGTGTAACTTCGGCGACCTGTGAGCTGGGTGATGCGATCGCTTGAATTTTATCTGCCAATTCAGCTAATTTATCTAAGGCCATGTCGGATTGCGAAGCTATTATTGGTTGTACACTTGTAGGTAGTCTACTAGACCAAATAGTCTTGATAAATTCCTCTGGGACGTTTGGGCCTGCTAAGTGCATCAAATGTCTCAAAAATTGAGATGGTTTTCTATTCCCTAATTCTTCATCGTTTAATAGTTGTTTCACTTTTTGTTCCTTAGAAGACGAAATTCTATTAATTAATTCTCGTTTTAGTGTGCTGTATTTATTTTCTCTAGGTGGATTTTGTATAATATCTTCTACTTCAATTGCATATTGGTGTTCTAAATTTCCGCATACGTAATAGAATTTCGTAATATCTGAAGTAATTCCGGCAATAACGAATTGTCCTTCAATTTGTGCGAACCACAAAGCTGGGCGATCAGGCCAAAATGGAGGTATTTTCACACCAACTTTAAAAACGTCTCCTCTGCTCTCTGAGCTCGCGCCAACATTGTGGGTGGCCGTTGGGCCCGTTGGCGTTTCAAAACTCGCAGCGTTAAGCAAAATATTTGTAGGTGTTTTCGGTTCGGCGTTATCGGTACCTGGTTTTGACATGATGAGCGATGATCCCAGGTCACTATTCTCGTGGATGAAGGTGCTTCAGTTCAATATCGAGGGTCACCAGTGTAGATGTTGTTGAGGTTTAGTAGAAACAACACCCACTTAAATTTGTTAACTCCGTTTATTGCGGAAGAACACAGTCGTACATTCACAGTAGGAAGAAGATAGCACAATATACAGTAGAAAGAAACGTACAAAAGATTATCAAGATGAAGAAATGCGATAGAACTAGCGAAAGCCGGCAAGTAGTATTCAAATAACAAATTGGAAGCGCATAGCAAGACGCGTACGAGCGGACTGGCTCTGCGTCGGGCGGCGGCCGAGCTTCGAACAATAGTCCATACAGAAAAAACGTTTGCCTACTACGCGGCGCGTGCGACGGGCTGAGCGTGTTCTATAAATAGCATCAACTTAACCGACCGACGCAAAGGAGGTAATGTTTTTTAAACAATGTAAGTATTTGATTTATAATATTTTTTATGTTTAGAATAAGTTATACAATGCAAATATGTATCTAAATATATGAATATTTATGTAAGTATATTATAGATATATATTGAGCGATTTAANTTTCATATGTACACTTTAACGTGACTCACACTGTATTATTCAACATTAACATTTATGTGGATACATACATATACAGAGGTTAAATTACTGAGCTATTTAGACATTCGTTCCGTGTTTAAATTTGAACCCTAACACTTTTGAGTTAGGATAAGTTTATATTTAACTAGCTTTCCGCCCGCGGCTTCGCCCGCGTGGAATTTTGTCTGTCACAGAAAAACTTTATCACGCGCGTCCCTGTTTCAAAAGCCGGGATAAAAACTATCCTATGTCCTTTCCCGGGACTCAAACTATCTCTATGCCAAACAACAAAATCGGTTCAGTGGTTTAGGCGTGAAAGAGAGATAGACAGACAGAGTTACTTTCGCATTTATAATCTATATTATAAAAGAAAGTCGTGTTAGTTACTCCACTTATAACTCAAGAACGGCTGAACCGATTTAGCTCAAAATTGTCAGGGAGGTAGTTTAGAGCCAGGAGAAGGACATAGGATACTTTTTTATTTTTTATTTTTATTTTTACTTTTCTATGTATAATAAGTATTTATTTACAAAAAAAAAAAGTATTTACGTATGTTTATATCCGTTGTCTAGTACCCATAGTACAAGCTTTGCTTAGTTTGGGACTAGAAGCGCAGTGTAAAATGTCCAAGGATATTTATTATTATTTATTATTTATTTTTATCCCATTATTTATTGCCATTAAGGCGGAACAAAGTTCGCCGGGTCAGCTAGTATTAGTATAGATGTCGCGTCAAACAGCCCGCTCATTCAATTTCCACCTGAACGCAGTCGAAGCCTAGTATTCTATAAACAACTTCATTAATATTAACAGACTCCCAAATATTCAATATCTGTTCGGAAAACTCCCGTAATATAAATTTAGATGCAACAACGGAGCTGGTTCTTGTTTATTAATAGTCCCTGGGGCAATATTGAATGAACCAAACTCTAATACAGGGTGGCCATGGTAATAATAATGTAAAAATAGCATAAAAGGGCTTCGTTTGTATTTACTTATTTATTTATTACAAACGAATTTTCTCGTTGAATGAAAAAATAATTTGTTAGTCTAGTATTTAGTAGGTACTTATACAGGGTGTTACTTTGCATTCTTGCCATATTTACAGAGGTTACTATATTACTGATACTGAACACAAATCCGTAAAAAAATAATGACCGAAAAATTTTTTTTTTAATCTTGAGTATTTTATTTTATCGACAATCTGTTAAACACACCACTAACTATCGTAACGCATGCACATCACTTGTTGGCGATGGCGATGGAGACTTTTTACTTTTTATTGTATTTTTAAATATCTATTGCAATCCATTGTCTTTAAAATGTCTTTTTGACACTTGTAAAAAACTGAGAAATCCATCAAACACAAATCACGTTATAAATAATACAAAAATGGCTGAAGTGTATTCAAACAACGAATATTTTAATCAAAATGGTGCTTGGAGTGTCTGCAAGACGTCTTAGACGAAATGCTTGATGACGAACCCTTAGCGTTATGTAGATGTTGTTGAGGTTTAGTAGAAACAACACCCACTTAAATTTGTTAACTCCGTTTATTGCGGAAGAACACAGTCGTACATTCACAGTAGGAAGAAGATAGCACAATATACAGTAGAAAGAAACGTACAAAATATTATCAAGATGAAGAAATGCGATAGAACTAGCGAAAGCCGGCAAGTAGTATTCAAATAACAAATTGGAAGCGCATAGCAAGACGCGTACGAGCGGACTGGCTCTGCGTCGGGCGGCGGCCGAGCTTCGAACAATAGTCCATACAGAAAAAACGTTTGCCTACTACGCGGCGCGTGCGACGGGCTGAGCGTGTTCTATAAATAGCATCAACTTAACCGACCGACGCAAAGGAGGTAATGTTTTTTAAACAATGTAAGTATTTGATTTATAATATTTTTTATGTTTAGAATAAGTTATACAATGCAAATATGTATCTAAATATATGAATATTTATGTAAGTATATTATAGATATATATTGAGCGATTTAATTATTTTATAGAATCTAAGTTAGCTAAAATATATTACTTTTTACGTTTGTATGACTTTTTATATCTTATTATGTATTACTAATGTTTTATTTTATGTTTCAGATGCAGCCGCCACAATACTCCCCCACCGAGACCGTTTCACGGGCGATAGTAGTCAGGAAATCGAACGACTCTTCCACTTCGAGTCTTTCTTTCAGGTGGTGGGTCATCAGAAACTGGTACGGCTGGGTGTGTTACATTTGTGCTTGTCGAGCTGCTGGGAGTACTGGGACTGCGTACGCCATAAGCAGGTTTCACTCTGTCGATGGTTACAGTGGTATCTTTGCCGTTTACTTCTAATCTCAAGGTTTTGCCATTTCTAGATTGCTCCAGGACTCGGTGAGGACCTGTATAAGGTGACTGGAGTGCTCGTTTCGCTGGACCCCGGCGTAGAAAAACATGGTCTGCTGAGAAAACATCCTTTGGTAAGTAGAATGTTTTGTTACTGTGGTTGGATGCTGGTGTAGGAGACAGATTTGCCATATGTCTTCGCAGGCGTGAGATAAAGTCATTGACGTCTACTGTGGTGTCTGCTGGTAGTGGCGTGAAGAATTCGCCTGGCAATCTCAGTGGCTCACCGTAAACGAGTTCAGCTGACGAGGTTTTGAGATCTTCCTTCCATGCGCTTCTCATTCCCAAAAGCACCAATGGTAGGATCTCGGACCATTGTGGGTTGTTATGGCACATAATGGCAGTCTTTAGTTAAGAATAAATAAATTTATTACTTACTTAATAAANTACTCCCCCACCGAGACCGTTTCACGGGCGATAGTAGTCAGGAAATCGAACGACTCTTCCACTTCGAGTCTTTCTTTCAGGTGGTGGGTCATCAGAAACTGGTACAGCTGGGTGTGTTACATTTGTGCTTGTCGAGCTGCTGGGAGTACTGGGACTGCGTACGCCATAAGCAGGTTTCACTCTGTCGATGGTTACAGTGGTATCTTTGCCGTTTACTTCTAATCTCAAGGTTTTGCCATTTCTAGATTGCTCCAGGACTCGGTGAGGACCTGTATAAGGTGACTGGAGTGCTCGTTTCGCTGGACCCCGGCGTAGAAAAACATGGTCTGCTGAGAAAACATCCTTTGGTAAGTAGAATGTTTTGTTACTGTGGTTGGATGCTGGTGTAGGAGACAGATTTGCCATATGTCTTCGCAGGCGTGAGATAAAGTCAGTGACGTCTACTGTGGTGTCTGCTGGCAGTGGCGTGAAGAATTCGCCTGGCAATCTCAGTGGCTCACCGTAAACGAGTTCAGCTGACGAGGTTTTGAGATCTTCCTTCCATGCGCTTCTCATTCCCAAAAGCACCAATGGTAGGATCTCGGACCATTGTGGGTTGTTATGGCACATAATGGCAGTCTTTAGTTGTCTGTGCATGCGTTCAACCATACCATTGCATTGAGGGTGGTACGCCGTGGTTGGACTGTGTTTGGCGCCGACCAGCTTGATGATGCTCTGGAACAGGTGAGACTGGAATTGCTGTCCCTGGTCCGTGGTGATGGTGTGTGGGCACCCGAAGCGTGCCACCCAACCGGACATGAAGGCGTTGGCGCACGATTCGGCTGTGATGTCTACCAGTGGGTAGGCCTCTGGCCATCGTGTGAACCTGTCCACGGCTGTGAGGCAGTATCTGTAACCAGATGAATAGGGCAAGGGACCAATTAAGTCGAGGTGGACGTGGGAGAAACGTTCGGAAGGAACAGGAAATGTGGCAAATGGAGAGGAAGAGTGACGGGTTATTTTGTTACGTTGGCATTCTTCGCATTGTTGAACCCATGTTTTGCAGTCAGCGCGTATTCCTGGCCAAACGTATCTTTGCGTTACTAATTGTGTCGTGGTCTTTACTCCAGGATGGCTTAGATTGTGGATCGTAGAAAACGCCTGTTGCCTGAATCTTGGCGTTACGTATGGACGTGTAGTTTCAGTTGATGTGTCACAGTACAACAATTCATTGTTTGTTGCTATTTTTTGTAATTTCAGAGATGAGCCATTCTTGATGAGGTCTTGCAGTTCAGGGTCTTGAGCCTGGTCGCGTGCAAGTTCTTCAAAGTTTATTGGTGTTGAAATTTGTTCGATTCGCGACAGCGCATCGGCAATGATGTTGTCTTGACCTGCGATGTGTCGTATGTCGGTGGTGTACTGTGATATCAGATCTAGGTATCGAAATTGACGTGGAGAGCACTTGTCGCGTTTAGTCTTGAAGGCGAACGTTATCGGTTTATGGTCTGTGAAGACTGTGAACGTTCTAGCTTCCAGCATGTAACGGAAATATTTGATTCCTTCGTAGATGGCGAGTAACTCTCGGTCATAAGGACTATATTTCTTCTGTGCGGCTGATAATTTTCTTGAAAAGAACCCAAGAGGTGTCCATTTGTTGTCTTTTCTTTGTTGTATTACAGCGCCAAGTGCTTCGTCAGATGCATCAGTGAAGAGAGCCAGTTCTGCTTGATTATCTGGATGCGAGAGAAGTGTTGCTCGAGATAGACTGCTTTTTGATTCTCTAAAACTGTTCAGGGCTTCTTCTGTCATTTTTATAGGTGTAGATCCTTTAATGTTGCCGGTAAGAAGATCGTTGAGAGGTCCTTGTATTTTAGCTGCTTGAGGTATAAATCTTCTGTAGTAGTTAAGCATTCCCAGGTATCTCCTCAACTCTTTTGCAGTTTTAGGTTCTGGGTAGTTATTTATTGCTGCAACTTTCTCCTCGAGCGGACTTATGCCTTCAGTCGTAACTTTATGTCCCAAGAATGTGACTTCTTCTGCTCCCCAGACGCATTTTGACGTGTTGATGAGAACTCCATATTTTTTGAAACGCTCGAATATAATTTTGAGGTGCTCTAAATTCTGTTCTTTACTTTCTGAGTAGACCAGGATGTCGTCAATGTACCCGAACGCAAAATCGAGTCCCTGCAGCACTTCATCGATAAATCTCTGGAACGTCTGTGCTGCGTTGCGTAGGCCAAACGTCATGAAGGGAAAATCGAACAACCCAAAGGGTGTCGTTATAGCCGTTTTCGGAATATCGTCTGGATTTACTGGCAATTGATTGTATGCCTTGATTAGGTCTATTTTTGAGAATATTCTGGAACCTGATAGTTGATAAGCGAAATCTTGCAGATGTTTGATTGGGTATTGGTCTGGAATAGTTCTTGCGTTCAAGGCGCGATAGTCTCCGCATGGACGCCACCCGTCATCTTTTTTAGGGACGAGATGAAGGGGCGACGACCACGGGCTATCCGATCTTCGAGCTGTGCCATTCATGAGCATCTCTTCGAATTCCTTCTTCGCAATCTTGAGGCGATCTGGAGCCAAACGACGTGGTCGAGCTGCGACGGGAGGTCCTGGCGTTGTGCGTATGTAGTGGCGTGTGTTGTGTTTTGGCTCGGAGGGTGATCCTGAAGGTCGTGTGATCTCTGGGTACTTGCGCAGTAAGTCATGGTAAGCCGAGTTTCCACATACTGCTTTGATAGCCAATGTTTCGTCAAGTTCGCTTCCATAATGTATTGCTGCGACAGACAGATCGGTTATATTGTCTATGAGACGGTGGTTGCGGCAGTCAATGAGTAAGTTATAGTAACTTAAAAAATCGACTCCTATAATTGGCTTTGTGACGTCAGCTATCACGAACTTCCAGGTGAAACTGCGACGAAGTCCAAGGTCTAGTTGAAGTTGTGTGTACCCGTAGGTATTAATAACTGTGTTATTTGCTGCATACAACTCGTATTTGGTTTTTGTGTGATGGCCTTTCGTAGCTGATCTCGGAAACACACATAAATCTGAGCCTGTGTCTACTAAAAATCTTATTTTAGTTTTTCTATCACACACGAAGAGGCGGCCATTGCAAGAGAGGCAGTCATTCGCCGCGATTAGTGGCTGCCTTGACCGTTTTCCGGCTTGAATGTGCAGGGTTTCGTACAACGCCTTGCCTTAGAGCCGAAAGTGTGGTGATACCAGCACACGTCGTGAGGTCTTGATCTGGAGCGTGAACGAGATCTGGAGTCGCGTCCTCTAAACTGTGGTCGACTTTGTCTCAGCGTTAGTGCTTCTACTTGTTTAGATAACTGTTCAACTTGCCTTGCTAGTCCTTCCATCACCATTAAATGATAGGGTTGCGTTCCAGGTGTTGCAGACGTTGAGGGTGTAACTTCGGCGACCTGTGAGCTGGGTGATGCGATCGCTTGAATTTTATCTGCCAATTCAGCTAATTTATCTAAGGCCATGTCGGATTGCGAAGCTATTATTGGTTGTACACTTGTAGGTAGTCTACTAGACCAAATAGTCTTGATAAATTCCTCTGGGACGTTTGGGCCTGCTAAGTGCATCAAATGTCTCAAAAATTGAGATGGTTTTCTATTCCCTAATTCTTCATCGTTTAATAGTTGTTTCACTTTTTGTTCCTTAGAAGACGAAATTCTATTAATTAATTCTCGTTTTAGTGTGCTGTATTTATTTTCTCTAGGTGGATTTTGTATAATATCTTCTACTTCAATTGCATATTGGTGTTCTAAATTTCCGCATACGTAATAGAATTTCGTAATATCTGAAGTAATTCCGGCAATAACGAATTGTCCTTCAATTTGTGCGAACCACAAAGCTGGGCGATCAGGCCAAAATGGAGGTATTTTCACACCAACTTTAAAAACGTCTCCTCTGCTCTCTGAGCTCGCGCCAACATTGTGGGTGGCCGTTGGGCCCGTTGGCGTTTCAAAACTCGCAGCGTTAAGCAAAATATTTGTAGGTGTTTTCGGTTCGGCGTTATCGGTACCTGGTTTTGACATGATGAGCGATGATCCCAGGTCACTATTCTCGTGGATGAAGGTGCTTCAGTTCAATATCGAGGGTCACCAGTGTAGATGTTGTTGAGGTTTAGTAGAAACAACACCCACTTAAATTTGTTAACTCCGTTTATTGCGGAAGAACACAGTCGTACATTCACAGTAGGAAGAAGATAGCACAATATACAGTAGAAAGAAACGTACAAAAGATTATCAAGATGAAGAAATGCGATAGAACTAGCGAAAGCCGGCAAGTAGTATTCAAATAACAAATTGGAAGCGCATAGCAAGACGCGTACGAGCGGACTGGCTCTGCGTCGGGCGGCGGCCGAGCTTCGAACAATAGTCCATACAGAAAAAACGTTTGCCTACTACGCGGCGCGTGCGACGGGCTGAGCGTGTTCTATAAATAGCATCAACTTAACCGACCGACGCAAAGGAGGTAATGTTTTTTAAACAATGTAAGTATTTGATTTATAATATTTTTTATGTTTAGAATAAGTTATACAATGCAAATATGTATCTAAATATATGAATATTTATGTAAGTATATTATAGATATATATTGAGCGATTTAATTATTTTATAGAATCTAAGTTAGCTAAAATATATTACTTTTTACGTTTGTATGACTTTTTATATCTTATTATGTATTACTAATGTTTTATTTTATGTTTTAGATGCAGCCGCCACAGTTACACCAAATGCTCTACTACCAGCAGGATAGTGCTCCCCCACAATAAGGACGTCAAGTGCGCGAATAATACGTTTGGTGAACAGTGGATTGGACGAGGGGTCCAGTAGTTTGGCCACCACGATCCTCGGACCTGACACCAATGGATTTTTGGAGTGACTTGAAACGACTGGTATGCGCAGAAGAGATAAACAGTGTAAACGCGTTACATGAAAGGACTGTTTTAGTGAAACTGTGATACAAAACGTTTATGTGTTGCGAAAACTAAAGCGAAAAACCTACGCTTCGCTGAGCTAGACTGTGCCTTCATCAGAATGGAGGACACTTTGAACACTTGCTTCGCAGTACATAAACTTTGTAAGTAGGAACTTATAAATAAATAATTAATTGTGAATAAGGTGATTTCATTTCATACTTAATTTATTAATTTGTAAAAATAGGGTACAATGTTGTAAATTAATTGAAACCCTATTAATAATTACGTATTTTTGACGGTCCTAAGCCCGTAAAGTAGAAAGGAAAATCTGAAATCAACTGAAGAGTATTTTAAAATAGTTATTATGACTGGATAAAGAGGCTGGTACCCAAAGCCATAAAATTAAGAACTAGGCCACGCCCACTAGGTTTATTCCACTTGCACCTGTAGAACGTGCGAGACAAAATTGGTTTATTCCAATTTGTACTGAAAAACCAAATTTACTAAAATTTTAGTGTACTTTCTTTATGGGAGTCTCTTGTTTATCTTAAATAATAGGTATTGTTACCTACTTTTATCTCTGTGAATATGGCAAGAATGCAAAGTAACACGGTGTATGTAGTCTATACTCAAAAATATAACATGAAAATGTGTGACGATGACTATGGTTAACGTTATAGCTTTTCTCTGTTTATTGTGCCTTAGAAATTGAGGACAGCAGTAATTTTATGCATATTTTTCTTTCTAAACAATAACTACCATTGAAAAAAAATAATTTATTTTAAAAACATGCCTAGGGGCTAAAAAACATTCACATTATCCAGGGCATAACTTGATTCTTTCCTGAGTCTACTTACAACGGAGTAACAACGGAGAACTTTTTGTAAACTAGCGAATATAGTTCCACAACTACTTCACAGAATTGCTCACCCTGTATGATATAAGGCTTCAGGCATGAAACATGTTTGTTTCGAATGTTCAGCATAACGACGAGAAATAAACCGCACTAACAAGTAACAACATCACAAGACAACTTGTAACAAAAATAATAAGAGACTCGTCCAAGTTGACGTGAAAACATAATTTTAATTCTACTTTTAAGACATTTTCTTTATGTTCTGGTAAATGGGTGGTTGATACCACTGACCAATAATTCCAAATCACAACTTCTTAACGAAACACTCCATTTCGACCTAAAACGGGCTTGAAATTAGTTTTCAATTTTCGCGTTCGACCACTCATAAATTCATCAATCAAATGACTGGTCTTTCACTAGTTATTGACATACTTTTAATGAGTTCCTACAACACGACTCTCACATAGATGTCAAAGGCAATTCGTTGCTTTTTTCCAAATCAATTTACAGCTCTTGTGATGTTCTTGCTACGACGAGTTATGTCCACTAATTTCCTGGACAAGTCCGGCCTACCTACAGCCAATGGAGCTTACAGGACATCCCATAACGAGTGTGCACAGCAATCGGACGCGCTGTGTACGGACTAGCGCATGCGACAGTGGACAAGGCAAGGGCCGGGGGCAGCACGCATGATGACCTCACCAGGGCTGCCAAAAGCAGATTGATCTGATGGCAAATCTAGATTATGATGTCACTTTTAGCCAATTCAATTGACAGCTGCAAAGCTCTTATGGTTAGGTGCTTCCGAGGCGTCCAGGTTTCCCCAACAAGCCTAGCCTACTTAGCGCATGTGACAGTGGATAAGAGGGCAGCACGCACGATGGCCTCTACCAGGGCTGCCAAAAGCCAGTGATTTTTATGGAACTTATCTGACGGGAATTTGTTATTATGACGTCACTTGCCAGTACAATTGACAGCTGTAAAGCTTTTAAGGTTACTTCCGAGGCGTCTAGGTTTGTCTACAAAATTCCCCAACAAGCCTAGCCCACTTAGCGCATGCGACAATGGACAAGGCAAGGACCGAGGGCAGCACGCATGATGACCTCTACCAGGGCTGCCAGTCACCAGTAATTTTGTCTGTGAATGATCACTTGAGAGTGATTTTCTTTTTTGTTAGGCCAGGGTCTTGTCAGGCGTTAATGAAGTCTGAGGAGTGCTAAGGAAGTTCTGAGGGGTTAGGATCCCCCACACATTAGGTATACTTTGTGCAAAAACATTTTGCTTATTCAGATTAACCCTTAATTCGACGACGTGCGATATACTTCCCATTGAACGAAAATAAATCTCCGTAAAAAAATTGACCGTATATCTTGAACTCAAGGTGTTTATTTGCTCCCTGAACTATCTAACTATGCTGTCAAAAATCAGCAAGGCACCAATATCGATGAGACGCGAGCAATCTCCAATAATATGACGGGGAGGAAGGGCCCGCTGTGCGGGCTCTCGGTAAATTGCATTTTATTCATTATTTTACGGCTTAATACTCTTGTAATATTATTAAAAACTATAGATAGGATACCTGCGAAGCTACTTACAATGTATTTACTGTCATACAGAGTTTGGTTTTCGTTTCACGACACCTATAACTTGCATGTCCAGTATACTTCCCGTCGTCGAATTACTAGTAAAGTAACTGCTAAATACTATGTCCAGTATTCTTCCCGTTGCCAAATTGTTAGAAAATTAACTTTTGTGGGTTTTGATAATAATATTTTAGGGATCCACACATAAAATGTTTTCTGCCTCACTATGTACCGTTTTTCAGTGTATCAACTCTAAAAAACAAGCCTTAGTAGCATTGGTGCCACCTAACACTACTCCTTTTCATATAGATACTGGTTTTTATGGGAAAATTGTTCTTCTCACCCTGCTTTTCCATCAGTTCTTGCATAGAGCACATGAATATAGACAGCTAAATCTTTAACTTTGTCTTACTCGAGGGAATAATGCCAGAGGCATGGACCAGAAGCGTTGTGGTACCCTTATTCAAGAAAGGGGATAACACCTTACTGAAGAATTATAGTCCCATCACGCTTCCGAGCCATCTCTACAAGTATTTATGCGAGGGTTATTACATGCCGGTGTCCGAGAAGTCTTTGTAACCATAAACCACATCCATACACTGCGGCAGGGTTATACAGAAGACCAAAGAGTATTACTTGCCATAACGCTTGGCGTACGTGGACTACGAGGAGGCTTTCGATTTGATTGAAGCTTGAGCAGTGCTGTAGTCTTTCCAGAGAGCTTCCGTATTGACCATTGGTGCTGAAGTGCTTGCACAAAACGCCACCTTGATGGCGGTCCAAGTGTAGGAGAAGAAATCAGCAACAGGTCCAAGTGTTTTCCCAGTAATCACATAATGGTACCTACTGAAAGGTTACTTCTCACAATAAGCCCTCTCTATATCACAGCATGACATGGAGAGGGCTGTGCTTGGTGTTTCTGTGCGACATCTAATGAGAAGATCCGTAAAAGAACTAAAATCACTGATATAGCCTTATGGATTAGCATGCTGAAGTGGCAATGGGCAGGGCGCACATCACGCAGAACTGGTGGCTGATGGCTACAGCAAGGCTCTAGTATGGAGGCAACGTGCCGACAACCGCTGCGTGGGAGGTCCACTCACAAGGTGGACAGATGAACCCATAAAGGTAGCAGGAACGCGCAGGATACAGAGTGACTATCAGATTGGCCGGTTGTTAGCCCACTTGCCAACCTGATAATCATTGGGGGAGGACAATGTTCATTAGTGGACGTCATAAAGCTGAAATTATGATGATGATAATTAATATTTTATTACGGAACCACTTGTTTCTTTTTTCTGTCTCTTCGACAACGGGAAGTATACTGGACATGGTTGGAGAGCGTCACTTTCTTATGAACTTGGCAACGTGCAGTATACTGGACATAGGTTTTTCAGAAGACTGAAATAGTTAGATTTTTTTGGGTATTTTTTCTGGGGTCCTAGACAAGCTAAGAAACGAAATCAGTAACTGTTTTATAAATTTAACTAAAAAAAAATTCCGTCGAATGAAGGGTTAAGACATTGTAGACTGACAAGGTAGAATGAACCCCAATCTAACACTTGAATGATTGCCCGATTCTAACACTGAGATTGTGATCTCTGTCACAGGAAGAAAAATAAAATGGATCCGGTAAAACGTCTTTCATACGCGCCAAAATATCCGAATGCAGTGACCTTTTCTAGCAGCTAAGCAGCTAATGAGCTCATAAACTATCCAGTGATTAATGATTTTAAATTATTTCTAACACTAACCCTACTATCCCTTTTTAACCTTTCGTTAAATATAAAATAAGATTGGAAATAACTGTAACTTCAATACATACCGCTGCATAAACAAATTCAATTCCCACGCATAAAACTAGCTGGCACCAGCTGTTACCGTCCAAAGCGGGATTTGATTTCATGGATGCTATTAGCAAACAGTGTAAAATTATACGGAACTCTATTATTATGCATTTCACCGTTGTGTTTACAATGCGCTGACAGCCCTGGCCGAATCCAATTGGAACAGTACATTTAGCAAACATTGAATTAGCATAGCGTACGTCTAGGTAGTCCGTTTGTACGACATAGGTGAGTTGTATAATGGTTTGTTTCTGTAATCCTCATTCGATTTGTTTATGCCTGAAGCATCTGAAATTCTAAATTCAAGTTTTGTTCTTTTAACTGATATAAATTGGGGTTTGATTGAATCTCTGGAACGGTGGGTGAAAAAAAAAAACTCTTTGTAGCACAATCGTCAGCACAACCCACTGTCTATGTAATTTTGTAAGAAAAAAATCTGTATTACCAGTGCATAAGACTCTACAGTGGATAGCTTGATGATTGAACATACTCGTAAGTACTTAACATTACCTTAAGCTGACAAAGTTTTTCTTGGCAATTCTCTCACTGCTGTTATACTGAAGTGGTAGTAGAGCAAAAGTTATACATATGTATATGGAACGTATGTAACGCATATTAACTATGGAAGCTTAGAGCATTTATGCCTAGAATTTTTAATTTCAGAGATCTGGATTAATCCAGTGCTTGCCAAACCTCCATTGATGCTGACGTAATACTAATAATACCTAAACCTACTTATCCCATTATCTACTGAGTATTACTGAATCTGCATTGCATCTAGGGGTGTATTCCACTAACTGAATTCGTTTTATCAGCTCTACCTGTCACTTTCACTTATGCTAACATCCTGTGTAAATAAGCGAGATAGATATAGTGAAATATAGATACGTATCTGGGTGAATATCCCAAACTCGTTTTTTNCAGATGCAGCCGCCACATCTTATTTTTAATACATAGGTAATTGTAATACGATATAGCATAGAGCGTCACCGCAGCAGCAACAATCACGTCGTCATCCATTGAGGCCGCGAACGAGACTGCGAGGCTTCGCGAGTGTGGAGAGACACATATGAACGCGAAGTACAAGGCGCGAATCGCGGCGTCAATTCACAGCAAGAATCGCGAGCGAGTGTAGAGCGCGCTTAATACAAATTAAGTTCACGCAGAAAAAGTTAGAGAGACAGAAAGCACTTGTCAGTCAGTCAAACAGTGTTAAAGATGAACTACACTGAAATGTCCTTTTTTTGACACTGACAGGGGGGCCACCGTCAATAGCGGATCGCTGGTTCCGACTTTTGCCACGGTGGAAACCATGTATTTGAACGAAGATGGTGGCGCCCTTCTGTCAATGTCGTCGGTGGGACATTTCAGTGTAGTTCATCTATAAAACTTAGCGCGGCGAACGTATACATCAAATACAGATAGAAATCTTTCCTTTTATTGATGGCCTCAACCGCTTAAAACCTTTATTCAGTTAAATGATTTTTAAAAATGTGTGAATAATGCAAAAAGGATAGGATAATAAGTATTCGATTGACAAATCAAAACTAGTTTAATAATTACGTGTTGTTTTCAATTGATTTTGAATACTAGCAAGTTTCTCATGATAGTCTTCATATTCCGCGGATTTCTGATACGTGTATAATTTGTTTCCTTCTTTACGCACTGGACTTGAATCAACTTTAGCTGAACTATCACGTTTTTCTTCTATTTCTTTAGGCTTAGGAACTACCTTTTCTTCGAAAAATTGTTTTGAAGTTGTTGTTTTTTTATCCTTTTTGCTAGATTTTGTACTGTCAAGATCTTTGCTATGGTCAGGCAAATGTAAATATTCATATGCCGGTTTTCTTTTTTTGTATTCACCATCACTGTGGTCCTCATTATTTCTAACGTCTTCTTTATTGGAAGAATCCGATTCAAGAGTCCTTTCGTGACTTCGATCTGTTTGTTCCTTGCTACTGGCTTTCTGTTTTACAGTTTCAGTGTACGGACCATCGTTTTCTTTTTGGTCTGAAGCAATAGATTTGTCATCTTTTTCAAATTCGCTGTCTTTTGTATCGGTTCCATCACCGCTATAATTCATATCTTGTGGTGTAGTTTTCACAGACTTCTTTATCAGTCTACTGAGCTTCGTGCTTCTGTCGTTTACAGGTTCTATTTTCATTGAGCTTGCTTCACCGATAGAACCTCGCTTTTTAGCCTTTGCTGCCAAGTTTTGCTCGTACATTTCATTTTCTTTTTCTAAAGATTCACCTTCAATATTGGACAGACGTTTTGCGTCTAGTTCTTTAGGTTTCATTCCGTAAACGCTTTTGGTGAATTGTTTGTATTTCAAACTTAAATCATTGAAAGAATCTTCAGATTTTTTTATAACTGCTTCAGTGTCTATTTTCTTGATAACTGGTCGTGGAGAAGCCTTGGTCTCCGTTTCGGTATCATCTATTTTTGATTCAGAATTATTCGGTTCCTTAGCATCACTCTCTAAAACCCTGTATGTAATTCCTTCTTTATTTACGATAGCTTCAGGCACAGAGGCAGTGTCCGTTACTTTATTGATTTTTTGAAACTTTTCAACAGCTTTGTCGGCTATTTTCTCAGCCATTTCATCAAATTTGTCAGATTTCATCACTTTCTTCAGAAACTCATCAACATTCAACTTACCATCTGTAATTTTTATGGACACTCCAGTTACAAGTCTAGCGTACAAAACAATGATACCTAGAAAAAAATTAAAGAGTAAATAGGTACCTATTGAACTTAGTAAAACTATACACACTTGAACGGTTTAAGTTCTTACTTATCTCCAAAACATTATGACGCTTCATTATTTTACCTTTGATTTTAGATTTAAATCGTAACTTACAACCTCATGGTTTGGCTAAAAGTACCTACTTTATCTAAACCACTTTGATATAGTATCATAAAAAATATAGCTACGAGCCATAAAAAGTTTTATGGCAAATAAAAAACATTATTGGTACGAAACGGCAGAATAACAAAAATAATCTTGCTAAAATAAATTAATACTCACAACTAAAGGTCCTAACAAAAATTCTGTAAAGCCGGGTCTCCAGCGCGTGTTTTGCCCTGCACAATCAACAAAAAAACATTTCAACATTCAACAAAATTGCCTACAAAAAAAGTTGAATGTTTACTTGTTTTTGTTGATTGTGTAGGGCAAAACACGCGCTGGAGACCCGGCATAATATTTACAAACCAAAATGCAATGAAAAAAATATGAATAAATTCATAATATTGTGATTCATAATTGTGGATTCCCAATTTAATTTCCATAGTTCGAAGTGGCATAATTCAATTACTCATTTCAATTAACTAGACAACACTAAATAGGAAACGGAAGTGAATTGAATTAAAAAGTTAACTTTTAAATGTCGGTAGAGGTGTCACTCAAATCAAAAGTTGCAAAAAATTAAAAAAATACTGTAATAGATCAATTTACGGACTTATCAGATTAATCGAGACTAATTAAACTAACAATGGCATTACCAGCTTTACGCCAGCCAAAGAAAGTTATCCGCGAAAAGCCGAAGATTTTGTTGGATGATGTGCAAAACGTGATTTTAACTTTGAAAGATAAAAAATCGCTTGTGGTCTCTTCTGATGCTTATCACGGCATACTGAGGGGCAGGGAAGTGTACAGATGTGTGTTCTGCAGCAAAGATATAGAGCTGGACGTCAAGATAAAGGAATGGCATAAAGATTCTGAGAAACATAGAAAAGTGTTGGAGGGCTACCCTCATGACGATGGTTTCGGCGAGAATTTGGTCCGGAAGGTAGGTTTGAAATTAGTTACTTATCCATTGTAAGCATAGGCGTTATTGTCTTGACTGATCCAGCACAATTTAACAAAATTAAATCAAGATGTACGATTTGGGTTAGGTACAACATGATTTTGGTACGTTATTTACTATTTTATTTACAATAAATGTGTTAGCAAAATACTAGCTATTTTTCCCGCCTTCGCCCGCGTGAAGAGTGTACAAGTGTTACTGGAAATGTGTGGAATTCCTAAGTATGCCCGGAATTGCTGGATAAAGGCCCCCCCCAGGCACCTCTCGCGACCTTCACCAGATCGTCGGTCCACCTAGTGGGGAGCTTCCCACACGACGTCTTCCGTCTAGTATTATAATAAACTAGCTTTCCGCCCGCGGCTTCGCCCGCGTGGAATTTTGTCTGTCACAGAAAAACTTTATCGCGCGCGTCCCTGTTTCAAAATCCGGGATAAAAACTATCCTATGTTCATTCCCGGGACTCAAACTATCTCTATGCCAAATTTCATCAAAATCGGTTGCGAGGTAAGCGAGGTTTAAGCGGGAAAGCGTAACAGACAGACAGACAGACAGACAGACAGACAGACAGAGTTACTTTCGCATTTATTATATTAGTTGGGATTAGCGACTAGGCGCCTTTAGCCCGCACCCCCCTTTAAAGGTCTTTGCGCCTCCCCTGGGGAGCGCGCCCATCACTTTGGGAACCATTGCTATAAACAAAATTGTTTGTTACAGCTTGCAGAAGACATATACTACTGCACCCTCTGCAGAGTGATTGTCCCAGCGCCGTTCATAACCCGCCACATCATGACAGAGGCACATACCTCGGAAATGGATAAGGCAATCGCTAAAGTCTTCGCGCACAGACTCGGTGACAAGTGACAGACGTAATTTGTACGTGCATGCCTTTTGTGATATGTCGTGTCAATATGTTAAGTGGGATTGATAATCTTGGACGTTTGTGATCTAGTGGTGAGACCACCTGCTGCAGACCCAAAAGTCTTGGGTTAGATTCCCAATAGGGGCAAGTTTTCCGCTCAGTTTGGTTGGCGTTAGGACTTGTTCTTAGTCCACCTGGCTAGCTACCACCGTCTTACTAAGTTTCTATAAATGTATAATGTTAGGCCTTCATCATTTAAGATAAAAACTAAGAAATTAATTGAGGAAAATGTTTTTAAAACAAGTCAAGTTGTATTAGTTTCATTTCATTATTCTACGTAATTCTTCTGACCCTCCATATTGTTAATTATGTATACCTAACTGTATACTGTACCTGTACCTAGCTATCTACTAAATATTACTGTAAATAATAAATAAAAACAGCTTTTCTATCCCATTGTCTACCTCTGTGTTCTTTAATTAAGCTATTTATATTCACAAGTTCTTACAAATGTACAAACATGCCAACTTCTTGATTATTAAACAAAAATAAGTTTTGACATAATAGGCTGGACATCATAAAGTTTTTCTTATAATAATTTGAGATTAATTGTATTGTTTTCAATTTAAATACCAACATTTTAAGCTAGCTATGAGTCCAGTCGACAAAAAATTGTTTTCGTGTAAATTATTATAAAATACGGTTTCTAAAAGTGATATTTTTAAGTTTAATTTATGTTAATTAGTAATAAATGAATTAATGTTTAATGCTTTGTTTCATTGCTATATCTCGTCAAGTTTTTATCATGCAAGTTCATAATTTATTGTAAACTTATTTGCACACATAAAATATAAAAACTTAAAAGGTGGACTTAATGCTAAAAGCATTCTCCACCAGACAACCTTTGGGTCATGCAGAAAGCTGCGTGTGGTTATCTACCTACACTAATATTATAATGGCGGATTTACACTGCGCGGAAATTAGCCGAGTCAAAACAAACAGTGGGGTGGTTGTGGGGGTGGGGATGACAATCATTCATTTTTCATCCCCACCCCACTGTTTTTTTTACTTGGCTAATTTCCGCTTGTACCTATCGAATATGGTCCAGTAAACCTATTTGAAAATTTATTTTTATTAGAATTATACATTATCATGAACATAGGCAAAGCGAATGGATAGTAAAGATTAAAAGATATTCTGTCTAAGCCGCGGGAAAAAGCTGGTAGGGTCCAAATAAGGAGGCATGTAAAATTGTAGTGACCCATGGGCTAGCCTTTTTTATTATTTTTGACTTTCTTGAGTGCCAAAATACTTACCTACTGGCTAAAACTGAATAATTTTTGATTTGATTTATACGCTGACTGATTCAAGCGAACAAAACAGCGGACAAAGGTAGGTACTTAGTAGGTAAATGATACAATTACAGCTAGATTAGAATAAACGATGTTCAGTTATCAAGAGTTATCGTTTACGACGCGGGGTCTCTCTAAGGTCAGTGTTACAAATCGCGATTTAGTTGTGCCTGGGACTTCAAAATGGAAGCGTGGTTCGCAGTTTTGGCGCTTGTCGCGATTGCTGATGCGGCGAGCATCAGTGGAAGGTACATAAAAATGTTATTTTTGTGATATTTTTCCTTTTTTCCCCACTGCTCAACTGGTTATTGCTGACAAATATTTCCCACTGCCCAACTACATAAGTTTTTCCTTTTTATGAGATATTTCCCGCGTGAATTTTGGTCTGTCGCGCGTACAGCTTTCGAAAACAGGCTTTCTTCTCTTTCTCTACCTTAAGTAGGTATTTCATACTAATTAAGTGCGCTCGTTCTAAATTCGGTTCATCATCATCATCATCATCATTTCAGCCATAGGACGTCCACTGCTGAACATAGGCCTCCCCCAATGCTTTCCATGTTGATCGATTGGTAGCGGCCTGCGTCCAGCGCTACCCTGCTACCTTTACGATGTCATCGGTCCACCTTGTAGGTGGACGTCCAACGCTGCGTTTTCCGGTACGCGGCATCCATTCCAGAACCTTGCTGCCCCATCGGCCTAAATTCGGTTAAGGCGGTTTAATGAAATGGATATTTAAGTAATGAAGGAACAGGATTATGATATCTCCTACCCACACCCGTCTAGTTCTCCTGAAGAAGTACTTAATTTTTTTCAGTGAAAATTCTTGCTTAGTACGATATGATTTAGGTTTTAGAAGTATACTATACCTAAGGCCCGTTTTCCATCAAGACGGAGCGGAGCGAAGAAGTACTTAGTGTCGGGCGGGCGGGCGGACTTATATTTTTCTTCAGGTTTTGACAGAGGCGCGGATTAGAGCAGAGCTGACAGAGCGAAGAGAAGTGGAAATAATGAAATCTGATTGGTTATTCACAACAAAACTTCTCTGCTCTGTTCCGCCTTAGTGAAAACACGGCCTAATTTTGACCTTCAATAAAATAACAACCGCAACTACAGACTAATAAATAAACTTGAACCATCTTGCCCCCTGTTAGAGGAGCATGTTTTATAATAATAAACAAGATAAGATTACTTAGCTAAAATAAAATTTTAATTAAGTAATTAACTTATGTAACTGATGTATTTAATAATATAGCCACGATAGCCGAACCGCAAAATATGAGAAGGGGTCAAACTGGCCGACTCGTGATCCGAGGAACGCGGGTTCGAATCCCGCCGCCTCGGCGCCGCTTGATTTGAACCCACTCACACAAGCTTAATTAGCTTACTACGAGGGGCTAACGGGATTATTAAAAAAAATGTTTTTGATCAATAATATATTGTTACACTAGCTTTCCGCCCGCGGCTTCGCCCGCGTGGAATTTTGTCTGTCACAGAAAAACTTTATCGCGCGCGTCCCTGTTTCAAAAACCGGGATAAAAACTATCCTATGTTCTTTCCCGGGACTCAAACTATCTCTATGCCAAATTTCATCAAAATCGGTTGCGAGGTTTAAGCGGGAAAGCGTAACAGACAGACAGACAGACAGAGTTACTTTCGCATTTATAATATTAGTTGGGATAATATTATAGTACCTACCTACATAATGTTACAGTCAAAACTCATAATCGGTCAAAACCACAAAAGTGGCTTCCTTGTTCCACAATATACCTACCTACTACCTTACATAGCTTAGAAGGCTGGAAAGTTTAGAACTTTGGAGAATGTTGATGTCGCAAATCTGTGAGAAAAAACTGGATGAATTGTTTGACTGTTAAACTTAAAGTTGAAGAAGCGAGTGATAAATTAATTAACTTTTTCGACTTATTAGTAAAACTTGAAGTTGAAGAAGCGAGTGACAAATAAATAAAGTAGAAGGGGGCTCTAAAATTTGTATTTTTTACTTATTCCAGTACACACTTCGACACCATAGTGGTCGGATTAGGAGCATCAGGGACAGCCGCAGCGACGGAGCTGGCCCACGCTGGCAAGCGAGTGCTGGCTTTGGAGGCCCAGGGCCGCGTCGGGGGCAGGGTCAATACGGTATCTTTGCCCGGGGATAGCTTAGTCGAGATGGGGGCAGAATGGTAAGTTTCTCTACAAATAAGAAACTACCTATCGTTTTTTTTATGTCACAGGAGGCAAACAAACAGACGGATCACCTGATGGTAAGTGATTATCGTCGCCCATAGACACCCGCTGTCCCAGGGGCGTTACAGGTGCGTTGCCGGCCTTTAAGGGTACGCTCTCTTCTTGAAAGATTAATATAGTCTCAACCTCAAGTCACAATTTTGTGGTCACGTAATATATTTTAAGGTAGGTATAGGTACGTAAATGGGGCAAGTTCCACACCATACTACCTAACATAACTCATAGCTAGTGGAGATGGGAGCAGAATGGTAAGCCACAAGAGAAGGTAATATAATAGCGATTGGGTCACGTTTATTGGGGCAGGGTCAAAACCGTAACTATCTGGGGATAACATAATAGTCGTAGCTCTGGAGGCCCAGGGCAGAGTCGGGGGCAGGGTCAACACGGTACCCCTGCCTAGGGGTAGCTTAGTGGAGATGGGGGCAGAATGGTAAGAGTTTCTCTAGAGACACCTTGTGCGTGGACGTCCTACGCTGCGCTTTCCGGTACCAGGCCTCCATTCCAGAACCTTGCTGTCCATTCAGCGGCAGCAACCAACCGGCCATGGCCACGTCTGTGTTCAGCAGTGGACGTCCTATGGCTGAAAATGATGATGATGTGGGATTCGAAGGATCGACCACACAATAAGGAAGCTAAGATGTTAGTGTTTCCTTCCGAGCGGGTGCTATGCTCGGAGACCTCCGTGGTTGAGGATTCCGGGTGAAGCTCGCTTCCACCTTCGGCCTGATCATCACTTACCATCAGGTGAGATACAGGCCAAGAGCTTCCTCGTTGTGGATAAAAAAAAAAAAAGACCAAGATCCAATTTACACCATCTTGGTTTTCCTATGCTGGGCAGGGTAGAAAACTCCGACACCGCGATGCAGGATTGTACGCGCGGTGGAGTACCTATTATGCCATAGTGAAGTCGTAACAGCGCCATCTGTTGGCACACTAGTTTGTATTAGTAGCGTATCGTAGATAAATAAATAAATAAATATCCTTGGACATTTTACACTGCGCTTCTAGTCCCAAACTAAGCAAAGCTTGTACTATGGGTACTAGACAACGGATATAAACATACTTAAATACTTTTTTTTTGTAAATGCATACATTGTACATAGAAAACACCCAGTCCAATACAAACAAATATGTTGATATCGCCACAATGATGATGATGATATTATTTCCCCAGGATCCACGGCCAAGATTCCAGCGTGACCTACCAACTGGCTCTGGACAACAACGTGACGGTTCTTCGTCAAGAGCTGAACACGATCACCCTCCGATCCGACGGCGGCGTGGTAAAATTCATTTCTTTTTTGCCAATAGGCTTTTGGTCCACCTTGTGGGTAGACGTCCAACGCTGCCACTCCACTCCAGAACCTTGCTGCTCCATCGGTCTATTCCACTTTGATCACTTGGATTTCATCACCCAGGTGTTCAAAGTGGACGTCAAGTGACACTGGTGTCCTTTGATCACCCATGGTTAAGATCACCTAGGAGATCAAAGTGGACCTTCTTATCCACGGACACCAGTGTTGTCGCTTCGAGTCCACTTTGTAATATGTATCGTTCACTGCCTTCCTTTGGGTTGCCTGGAAGTGATTTATAGCGATAAGACCGCCTTTCAAATCTTTCGAAATCAAAATCAAAATTTTCTTTATTTGTTTAGACTTGGTTTAGACTAATTAAATTAGTACTTGCAAATCGTCAAATGCTCTTAAGGAGCCTATATGGGTATTTCTCATCGCCACGGTTCTCATCGTCACCTTCGTGGCAAATTTTATTTTTAACTTATTTCAACTTTTTGTAAACAAAAATTGTAGCGCTTGATGTGAAGAGTGTATTCTCAGTAAATCAGTCAAATAGTGAGTCTGGTTTGGAAGCTTTAACGTTTTGAATTTTTTGATGCCACGAAAGTGATTCTGTACTTCACAGCAATAATTATTTCAAACTTTACTACTGTAAATGACTCTTAAGTATTTATAAAACATATATTTTGTCTTATTTTCATAGATAAATGGCAATAACATAATATTAATAGGTAGGTAGTTAAATACAAGATAAAATTTTACCGATAACGTCACCTACTAAGTTACAAGATTCTACGCAATTGGTTTTAAGGGTGATACTGGTGGCATTCTGAAATCCTAAAGAAGCAAAAAAAAGGATTATCAGTACCTCAATAAAAAAGAACTCTTAACTTATCAGTCCCTCAACAAAAAATATGTTTATTTATTGAGGCCAGATGGCCTTGTATTTTTGTTGTACAACTTTTAACTCAAACTTCAGATTAAATTTATCTTACAAACAGATACACAGCCACATATACAGACAAATAGGCTAGTTGCCTAAAAAAATTTTTTTAGTCCGTAATGTTTAATATCAAAAAATATTGGACACATATATTTTTATTTGTCAATCTAACAAATAATTACATAGTTATGGTGCGTTGAAGTTGCGCAAGACGTCACAACGTGCGGCATTTTTAAGCAAGCGTTGACGTCACGGGCCTCTTCTTATGAACTTTGGGGCGCTTTATCTCTTTAAATTTTCATTAGTTTGAAAAAGTGAAAAATACGTGTAGTGTATTTTTTGATAAGTTAACTGACGGACTAATTAAAACTCTTGCTTTTTGACCCAGGCAACATCCCCATTATAAGAAGATATCTTTTTGACTATTGTGTGGAAAGTATATTTAATTACGATGATTTTAGTATATGCTACACACAAATTGAATGAAAATTGTGAATGCAGTAACCAAATGTTTCATTGCAACCGAAGGTGTGACACGATGAGAACGCGAAAAATGACCCCGTTTTTTATCGTTTCATGTGATTTTTTCGTATTATTTTTGCTTCTATTACGATAAAATTTATTTTGTATGTAGCTAAATAGATATTTTATCATCTGATTTCAAAGTTTTTTTGACTATTGTGTGGAAAGTATATTTAATTACGATGATTTTAGTATATGTTACACACAAATTGAATGAAAATTGTGAATGCAGTAACCAAATGTTTCATTGCAACCGAAGGTGTGACACGATGAGAACGCGAAAAATGACCCCGTTTTGTATCGTTTCATGTGATGTTTTCGTATTATTTTTGCTTCTATTACGATAAAATTTGTTTTGTATGTAGCTAAATAGATATGTTATCACCTGAATTCAAAGTTATTGTTCTAACTTATACCGTTTATGAACTATTATTGTGTGACCATCAAATTTGAGTGTAAATGAGAAGTACCCATATATTATGTCTCATTCTTTTCTTCGAGACAAACATTTGGCAAGTGCTGAGAAGAAGCGCTTGGGGGAGGCCTATGTTCAGCAGTGGACGTCCTGTGGCTGAAATGATGATGATGATGATGATGAGAAGAAGCGCCGCAACAAACTCAGTCACCACTGTCTGCCGGTTTAAAAATATTATTTTGTTTATTTTTATCTCGTTTTTTCTTGTCTAGCATACTTACAATAAAGTGTGTTCTGTCTATGTATTTACATTTATGTTTTAGGTGGACGCGGCGTTTATGGAGGACATCATGAACTTCGCCATGCCTTTGATGGAAGAGGATCCTGCGACCCCGGAGCCGTTGGGAGCTTTTATGACAAGACGGTAAGGTATATTCAAGTAGTTTAACCACCTGTGGTCTAGTAAGACCATAATGTTCAGAGTTCCCGAGTTTTTGTATTAAATTGGAATCTTTTAAATGTTGCATGCAACGTAAATTTTTAAGAAAGAAGTATCACTCACTCGATTCCTCGTAGACCCCTTCAACACCGTCCTTCGTATCAAAGTTCCCTGGGGACATTTGGTAACTTTTTTTTCCCAATTTTATAAGGCTGTCTGCCTTAGAGAAGACTGGGAGGGAATAATCGATTCTCTCTGCCCTTCCAGGATAAAATCCTACATAAAAGAGCGCTACCCATCATTCTACGCGGACGAGGACTTCATCCAGCAGCTCCTGGTCTTCATAGACCTGATCGTCGACAGCCATGTTGGTTCCAACAACTGGAACGATTCGACCACCCATACGCAGTACGTGACTCTTGGTGGAAACCAGGAGATGAGCTGGCACGTATATGGGTATAAGACGCTGTTCGAGATAATGATGGTAAGGGATAGCTATAGTCTGGTCGCTGAGCACGTAGAATTTTGTCCATTGACCCCAAGCTACCCATCCTTATCGCACGCGCGCAATTATATTGCTGTCGCGACTGCGACGGGCGCCCGCAGTGAATGTGCGAGCGCAACAGCAACATAATTACGCGCGAGTGATAAGGATGGGTAGCTTGGGGTCATTGGACAAAATTCTATGTGCCCAGAGACCGGGCTTTAGCAAGTAACTTTGTTATTAGGTTAAAATAAAGATTTTAAAACAAGTAAGTCTCTGGTGAAGTCTACAACCAGGTCGAGTTAATGCGCACCTGACAACCATGACGTCACATCGACGCTCTGAGGGCTGCGTTTGAGTTTATATCAAAGTTAAACGTCCTAGAAACTAGTGAGCGCGTAAAAATGTATGACGGATTGTACAGCGTCCCTAGCGGAAGCTTTCAAGAACTAAAATTTAGTACTGTACGGATGCGGTGCGAGTGTGAGGGAGTCGAATTCTAGCGAGGTGCGCAGTTAGCTCAATTGGGTTTGAAACAATTTAATAATGATGACCATTTATTCCATGACACTATATTAAAACCTATGGTCTTAAAAATTTCATTTCACTCACTTGTCTACAAAAATATAGGTCCATTCGTACCTACATGCTTGCAAAGTTTGGTACGCAAACTACCGTCAGTGAAAACAAATAGACAGACCGTATTTTTTTAGTTTATTAAACTGTAAATTAAAAGTCAGTCCATCTTCCCCAGAACACATACAAAAACGGTCCTGGTCTGCCCTCGTTGACCATAGAACTGAACAAAGAAGTGACGTCGATCCAGTGGCCTCAGGACTCCGAGTCCAAAGTCGTGGTCCGGTGCAAGGACGGCTCGGAATACACGTCTGATAACGTCATTGTTACGGTGTCTGTCGGGGTCTTGAAGGAGAGGTAGGTCATATTATGTCATATATGTATGTCACGTAACTATATTATTACTTACGCGACTTCATACGCGTATCCCGCGTTAACCCCTTAGGGGTTAAATTTTGCACAATCCCGTCTCAGTGAGTTCTAAAAGGAACCCCCGCCCATGCAAAATTTGAGACTCCTAGCAGTACTAGCACTGAAATAGGTACCTCTTCCTTTAAAAGCAAGCGACAGAAATCTAAAGTAAACCGGTCCTACTTACCCACCTGACCAGTAGTGTGGGGAGCCATGAGCCCTCCCCACATTACTGGTCAGGTGTGTGTTTCTTGTGATAAAAAAATACTACTTAGATTGAAAAATATCCTCATTTGAAGAAATGGCATGAGAAAAAGTAATCGCAGGTAGGTAGCAATTTTCTAAAAATGCACAAAAACTTAAAAATCTTGAAAACGGTGATATTTTTATTAGGGTCAAAATTTGGGAGACCATGGCGAGAGGCCTATCGATGGTTACAGAATTATCCATTCTTTTTAGGACACCCTGTATTTTTTTAACGCGCTCACTAGTGAGGACGTTTTATGTAAACTCACACTCAGCCCAGACTAAAATGAAATGACCTGATGATGAAGTACCTATATTATTCAAATTATTCATTTACAGACACGCTTCCCTCTTCTCCCCGGCTCTTCCCCAAGATAAGGTGGACTCGATCAACGGGATCCCCCTCGGGGTGGTCGACAAGATAGTCCTTTTGTTCGCCGAGCCATGGTGGCCTAAGGACACCTTCATGGGGTTCGTTTGGAAGGGGGAAGATAGGGAGAAAGTTCCTGAAGAGGACAAGTAAGTGGGTCTTATATCTTATTGACAGTTTAACTTTCCCCCGGGACAAACTTGACCTTCATTGGTTGGGTTTTTGTGGCGGTCAAGCTGTAGATCCTGGCTACACAGGAGTTGCAGCGGTGGGAACGAGAGGTGGGAATAGTCCCGAATTTTATTGCCTTATATTATTATTGTATTACCTTCTTGCCCCGGATCATGGGGCAAACTGAGAACGCAGGTTTCCGCTGGTAAATTAAACGCTCTCTCTGATTAATATAAAAAATTAAGATGTACTATTATGATTGTCCCCAAGATTCCAATATTATGTATCCAACTAGCTTTAAGCCCGCGGCTTCGCCCGCGTGGAATTTTGTCTAACACAGAAAAACTTTATCGCGCGCTTCCCTGTAATCTAATTTTTTTCTTTCATAGATGGACTACAATGATTTTGGGGGCAAACCCACCTATGAGTTGCGAAAGAGCATTAACTCTGTGGACTTGCGGCGAAGTCGCTAAGCACGTAAGTATTTTTTTCTCATTTTTTATAATGAACAATTACCTATTTTTTATTATTTATTTAAACTTCTTGCCCATATACACCGTACATCTGCACTGTAAAATAATAATCTTTTTTCATTTACAAAATAAATAAACCTTTCTTTTTTATAGATGGAGACACTGTCAGAGGAAGTGGTGAAAGCCAAAAGCGTGGAGCTGTTGGAAAAGTTCGCGAACAGGACTATTCCCAAACCTGTAGGATTTGTGAGGTATTTCTTGCATTCTAACGATTACTTACGGATTTATAATATTGTTAAATAACCTACGAGCTACGTATAAAACCGGTGTTATCGTTAAAAAAAATCGGTACTTATCGTTCTTCTTCTTTTCGTGTCGACAACAAACCTACACAGTGTCAGCCCAAAACTCCTCCACAAGAGTGGCGTTGTCAGTAGCACTCATCAAGTCCTCCTGAGTGCAGTTGTTTAAATAACATATTTGATTATTTTGCAACGTCTTAGGTAATAACCCCCGATGCAAAAGAATGGCATTCGTGGCCCATAAATGAATGGACCGATTTTGGTGTTTTTTTTTTAATTTAATTAGTTTTTTTTATCTCTGTCCGTTATCACGCTATAGAATTATCATTGTTTATTTCAGATCAACCTGGTATTCCAACCCGTACACCCGCGGCAGTTATTCCTTCGACAGTCTCACCTCTCCCTCGCACCCATCCCTCCGTCCCTCTCTAGCCTCACCGCTAACCGACTCGGCAGGAAAGCCCCGGGTTCTATTCGCTGGGGAAGCAACAAATCCTATCCATTATAGCACAGTGCATGGCGCGGTTGAGACTGGGAGGAGAGAGGCTAGGAGATTGTTGGGACAGTGATGAGTGAACTAGAACGAGTGTTGTACCTTTATGTAGGTAATTAAAATAAGTAGATAATTATGAGTGTTTACAATACCGTTGCGCCGCTGGACTATTGTGGTGAACCCACTCGTAACACAAGCATTTAGCTGATTATACAGAGGGCCTAGTGTGAGTTTACATCAAACGCGATCAGTAGTGAGCGCGTAAAAAATGACATTAAAAATGTATGACAGATTGTGTAAAGCGGAAAAGTTCAAGTACTAAAATTTTCATAAATTTTTTTAACGCGCTCATGTTTGAAGAACTTTGATGTAAACTTAAGCTCAGCCCACAGTTCTGTTAATGTTTTAAAAAAACACGTGTAAAATAAAAAAGGTTGTTTTGTAAATATCTAGTGTTTTGTGTCGTACCACCTCCCGCCTGTATGCATGGGGCAAAACCCAATTTGCCCCATACAGCTTCTCATCTAGTTTTACCCATGCCCTAGGCAACTCTGGTCGCAAGATAGCGGAGTAAAGCGCGTCACCCAATCGCTCAAGGCCATAATTCTTATTCTTTTTCTTTAAACAAAATGAAAGTAGTTTTTTTTTAAATACTTAAATTACTTTATTACTGGTACCTACTTAGTGGGTTCTTTACCCGTACCCCGGGTGCCTATGGTAGAGTATCTTACGTCACCCAATCGCACAAAACTAAAATCAAAGAAAAAAGTTTTTTTTTAAATAAATTACTTTTATTACTTAGTGGGTTCTCTACCCGTAACCCTGGTGCCTATGGCAGATTATCTGACGTTACCCAATCGCACAAAACTAAAATCAAAGAAAAAAGTTTTTTTTAAAATAAATTACTTTTATTACTTAGTGGGTTCTCTACCCGTACCCCGGGCGCCGCTGCTCAGGTGCCAAGATGGCGGAGTAGCGCTCGTCGCCGGCCAGCCAGCCGTAGTGGCCCATGGAGGAAAGCACCTCAGAGAAACGAGCGAATTGCATGTACCTGAAATATTGGAAGTTATCAAGCGGGAAGTATCACCCGACCTGATGCACCGATAGCCTGTCGCCGACGTCATGGGCACAGGAGGAGGGTATTATGACCACCTAATCAAGAGCCCTTTACAGCCCACTGCAGGACTATGAGCCTCCTCCACTTTAGTGCTTTAGTGAAGGGTTTTGCCATAATCCCCACGCTTGGCAGGCGGGTTGGAGATCGCAGTTTAAAAGATTAATGTTTATCAGAGATCGCTGCTGCCCGTTCTCTGTTTGATGTGTAGTCCCTAAGTCGCCTCCTACGACACCCGCGGGAAGAGTAGTGGTTGGTGACAAATGTATTCTACTCTGCCGTCACCACACGGAGTTTATTATGACCACCTGCCTCTTCTTATTAGGCCTCGGCCACCAGTTACGCGTATTTAGAGGGGGCAGGTGGACCATGCCCACCCTAGAATGGTCTAGTCCCCACCCCAGGATGTAGGTCTTCGAAGATAGCTTAACTTTTAAATAACAACTAAAGTCCGGTCGCCGAGCAGATAGAATTTCGTCCAATGACCCCAAGCTACCCATCCTTATCGCTCGCGCGTAATTATATTGCTGTCGCGTCTGTGCGACGACGGGCGCCCGCAGTGAGTGTGCGAGCGCGATAGCAACATAATTACACGCGAGCGATAAGGATGGGTAGCTAGGGGTCATTGGACAAAATTCTACGTGCTCACGGACTAGACTATAGTTATAACACGTCTTGTCTTGGTAAAAAACTAATTGTAAGCTCACCTGTAAGCCCCGCAGTAGGACCAGCTGAGCGGAGAACTGTTCACATTCTCTTCCTCCTCATCTGGCGGCGGTGCGAATTCTGTTCAAACAATTTAAAATATCAGGGCCCCCAGGGCTGTATTAATAACTTCTAACTAAGGTATAGACTAGGGCCCCGCGCCCCACAGAGAGTGCTCGCAGTATTTTTATTTTATTTTATTTTACTTTATTCAGAAAACCACAGCTCTAATTGTAACTAAAATTGTAATTACACCACAGAATTAGTAGAGAATTACACTAAGGCTGGGTTGCACCATCTTACTTTAACTTTGACAAACGTCAAAAATCTGTCAAAATCCATACAAAAAGCACCGGTTATCGTCAAAGTTACGGTCAAAGTTGGGTGGTGCAACCCAGCCTTAGTTGCTCCATATTGCACTCTCGTTGCGCCCTGGGGAGTTACTCCGAATCGAATTCTAAAGTTTCGAATGCTACCATCCCTCTCACGCATAGCGAGATGGCAGCATGAGCGACTGTGACAGATACACCCGAAACTGGTAAACTGTTCCAGAGTAGCCCCCCTGGGGGGTTACTCCGAAAATCCTGATCTGAAGTTTCGAATGTTGCCATCCCTCTCAGATGCCAGCATGAGCGACAGTGACAGATAGACCAGAAACTACGTAACAGCGTTTCGGAGGAGCCCCCCTGATCCTGAGCCTTAAAATCTGACATCAAGCGACTAAAGCTCTTAAAACTACAGCCACAAGGTCTATTTTACCGTCGAAGTGCTTGCAGTAGTACACGTCCCCCTGGCAGTGGTTGACGAACGTGAGCAGCTTGAAGTACTTGCCCGCGCCTCTGTTCGCGCTCACGCAGACAGGGGAATATGTCTCTGGGCAGGACAGGGGGCACACGTGGTAGTCAAAGGCCGTGTCGATGTCATATAGGATGCTCACGGTGGTGCCAGAGCGAAGGTTGAGAGTAGGCGAGGTGTGGGTAGGGAATGTCGCTGGAATGAAGTAAAGAAAGATTTATTTTAATGGATATCACATAAAGACGTCATCTATACATCCATCATAAACCATCCCTACATTTCGGGGCGGTCCGCCCCGGGTGCCAAGCATCAGGGAGTGACAACAGTCGCGCAGATTAGTACTCACTGGCGCATCTGCATGACAAGGACGGTCATGATACGAGTCGAGGCGATACGTTTCTGCGGGGGGCGCTAAAATTATGGACTTATGATGGGGGGGGAGGGATCGCCCCGCGTGCCAACACATCTACGCCGCCACTGATCTCAAGCGTTGGTTTGGCCGAAGCTTTATTGGTCAGTTGGTCACGTCTAGGGATTAGGGTTCCCAACCCTCCCGGATTGCCCGGGAGACTCCGGAAATAATGGTTAACCTCCCACCTCCACCTCCTCAACCCTACTAGGGATGTTATGGATATGTGGTTTCGGTTATGGATACGGTTACGGATATAGGAATAATTATTATACCGGTTTCGGTTACGGTTACGGATATCCATAACATCCCCTGGTCACATCATTGGACTCAAACTCAAGTATAAACAGCACATTTTTTTTGTCGCAAACTCGCTCATAAAACAACTGTTTAAGATGCCGCAGTGTTAGCTTGTGCGATCGTCCGTACAGTACATACCGTTCTTTGTGGCGTTAGAAGGGGAAGATGTAGTATTCAATTTCGAGTTTCTGCGTCGAATGCGCCTAGTTTCGAGGTAAACTTCGCACGTGTCATCTTCTATGATGTGGTACTCTAAAAACAATATCGGACACCATTAATTATGGGGCGTCTATTAATTAAGTACGTGAGACGTTTAGGGGGAGGAGGGGGGTCTTCTTGACAAATATCACGAAATATTTAAGGGGGGAGCGGGGGTCGAAAAATAGCCAAAATCGTCTCACGTAATTAATGGACATCCCCTTAACAACTTCGCTAAAATAACTGGAAGCAGCGTAAGTATAGATGACACATGCTGAACTGTCCCACCAAACTCAATGACAGGGGGGCGCTACCATCGTTCAACTATATGGTTTCCAACATGGCAAAAATCGGAACCAGCGATCCGGTATTGACGGTGGCGCCCCACTGTCAATGTCATGCACAGGACAGTTCAGTATTTTGGAACTATACCTAACTAAGTATAGGGTGGCAGGGCTAGCAAAATGTCACGGGCCCCCGACCCGAGAAGGCCCCGGCCCAAGAGGCGGAGCTCAGAAATTATAACGTGACGGTTTTTACTGAGAAGGGCCCCACCATAAAAAGAAAAAAATTGTCACCGGCCTCGGATGATGTAGTTACACCACTAAGAATAAATACTGTATAAAAACTTAGCCTAAACCGTTACTTTGGTTTCAATACAATGAAGGTTTTCGCGTTTGAAAAATCCGCCAGATGGCAATACGTAGCCGCGAGGTCCAATGGTTATTTTTGACATGACATTGACAGATATGTCAAAAATAACCAATCATGCAGCATTTGGACCTCGCGTCTACTTATTGCCATCTGGCGGATTTTTCAAACGCGAAAACCCTCATTAAAGTTAGTGTGCGAAAGTTTAATTAACTGATACCTAACCACCTAACACTGAAACACTGATTATAAGTAAGGATTTCCGCAACGGCAAAGATCGTCGGTCCACCGAGTTGGAGACCTGCCTACACTAGACACAAGTTTGAGATCCATTGAAAAGCATAGGATTTCTATGACAGCCCGAAAATCACGCGGATGAAGCCGCGGGCAAAACTATGTTGTACTTCCCATAGGCGTAGTCAGGGCCGTATCAATGAAACGGGGCCCCCGGATTACAGTGGGCGGGCACCGTGAAATGATTACCTAGGGCCCCACGATCGAGCGGCTTTCTCTGCTCAAAAAAAAATTATCAACAGTTTATTTTATTTCAGATATAATATACCTTAGCTAGGGCTTGGCACACTGCACTAGGGATGTCATGGATATGTAGTTTCTGTTATGGATACGGTTACGGATATAGGAATAATATTATACCGGTTTCGGTTACGGTTACGGATATCTGTGCTTTAGAATGCAATTTTCAATAGTTGTTTAACACGGTTCATTCATGGCCGCACACTTAACATCGAATGAAAAGTAATAAACAAAAATTGATACCAGATGGCATTATAAAAGTAAATCAGTGGGTTTATACAAAGTGCAAATTATAATCGCAAACCAGTCGAAAAGTGGTCGAAAAGCCCCTTTTTTGTATGGAGATTTGACGGATTCGATTTTCGATTCGATCAAAAAGTGCGTTTTGTCTAAGGGGGCAGGCTTGTATGCCTTTAAATACATTATACTTAATGCTGTACAAAAAACAATTTAAACTGCCTACCTCCGAAACTTTTGAATTGATAACGGTTACGGTTTCGGATATATTTTTATTTCGGATATCCGAAAGTTTCGGTTACGGTTACGAATATCCATAACATCCCTGCACTCACTACGCTACTTCTACTTCCCTACTTCTATCTACTACACTACACTAAAAATGCCATGGTCACAACCATGGTGCAATACTAAGCGGGAAATTAATCGAGAATCGAGACAATACATTGTAGTGTAAACACGCACTTCGTTAGTTAGTTTCGCCGTGCGTTCGCCCATACTTCGGTGTCTTACGTTAAAGAACTGAGTATTGAGCAATCACAATAATCTACAATGCAAATTACCTAGGTATATACCTTGATTTTTTAGAATCCAGCAGAGATGTAAACAAACACTTTCATACACAATTACACCATAATCACTTACGTGTTCATAATATCATACACATTATTTAACAAGCCCATGAAACCAACTTTATTTTCACGTTTATACAAGTTTGAAATCAATCTTTGAAACAAATTATTTTAGCAAAATACGTGAACGATGAAAATTTGTGAGACTTGTCAAATTGACTTGACGTTTAAAATCATGTGTTATCTCCCTATTGTCTATGACTTGTCTCTGACACATCAGTGCTGTAACCTGTGAGTCATAGACAATAATCTGTAAATTTAATCGATATTATTTTAAGTATTCACTTATTCCGATTACTGATTAATTTTAAATAAAAAATATACGATACTTTGTTTAGTTTTCCAGCGATAACTTCGACAATATTGGAGATAACGTAAATTTATTTTTCTACTTTTAGTGTTTACTTTTTCGGAGTCAGTTTAATTTTTAGTCGGTTTTATTTAAACGAAATTATTTTACTTTTTTATGCAATTATGCTTACGTATTGTTCCATTGTTTATTTTTAAGAAAATAAAAAACTTCTTTCAATGAGGGTTTTCGCGATTGAAAAATCCGCCAGATGGCAATACGTAGACGCGAGGTCCAAATGCTGCATGATTGGTTATTTTTGACATGACATTGACAGATATGTCAAAATCCACCAATCACGCAGCAAGCAACAGCAAGCAACAGAAGTTTAATAACTTTACGGATATCATTGATTGTTTTACTGTCCAGTGTGTTTTTTGATTACATCTGTGCATACAGTTTGTTTCCTGTTCTCGAAAATTTCATAATCAGTTCACATTCAATGTTGCGACTTTGTTGCATATTTTTAGTATTTTGACGATCACCCGGCGATGATACGCAAGTACTACAATAATTTCACTTCGCGATTAACGAGAGGTTTTGTCGCATCACTAGTTCACAGACTAAAAATATTTTTATGTCAGTTGGCCAGATACTAAAAAATAGAAAGGACTAGAACTGATTATGCGGCTATTTACAATATCAGCACCAACTAAAGTGATTTCACAATAACGATGTCAACTGAACTCGGTCGCTTAACAATCTATTTAAAATATCACAATGTCGAATGAGATCACAACTTTGTAATTGAGGGGAATCCCCTTTGGTGTGCAAGTGTGCGTGCAACTAAGTTGCCAGCATAGTGTTTAATATTACTACCTACCCTAAAACTAACATTAAGATATTATATACAAAATAAATTCATAGGTCTTGTTGTAATGTGCGCTTTTCAACAAAAATAATTAAAGATGAAAGGTAGAAGTAAACTTTATTCAGTAGGTACATTAGTAAATGTTACGGTCAAAGTGATAAATGTGAAAATTATGAATAATCGCCGGTTATTATGAATAATTACCGCATGATTTGATAAATGTGATTAATATGAGGTCATTTATGTGTGTATAAAACTAAATATGTTTTGAGTTTCAATACAGATGTGGCTTTTATGAACCCTGACGCGAACTTCTTGAAAACTGATGTTGCAGTAAATTTGTTTCATTTTGTCTTCACTCACTCATGCACGTTCACGAACATTTGGTTAATAATCCACCATTATTAGATTAAACATTAATATTATTCGAGTAAATACAATTTTTTTAAATTAGAAGTTCACGTTCCCGCCACGAAGTTTCCGTTGTCAAAAAAACACTGTCGTAAATGTGCTGTCAACCAAATTAAAAAAATATTGCGATGCGATACGATACGAACGAAAGGGCTAAGCACCATGAGCACTATGGCCATGCTATAAATTATAATTTATTATACTGAATTTATTACACCAAGCAAGTCAAGCAACTTAATAATTTATTACCATTTTATTTTCCATATTGCAACACTCACAAAAATATTGGTCAAGCACAATGGATACGCTGTTCAGTAGTGCCACGGTAATATTATCATACAGTATTGTAACTTCATATAAACGGACGAAACGCGAGTTTTCCTTCGAAATTCAAATCTCGGTATGCGCTCGACATGCAAAAGTCGGGGGTGTCGCGAATGTGCAATCGGACGATGTTTTGTTTTTTAAACAGTAAGCGCTCTTTTTTTATAAAAGAATTATAAGAACCTATTTATACAGGGTGTCAGGTAAATGGGTTTATAAGCCAACACTAGACCATGTTAACATACCTATATGGTGAAGTCAGTGATATCATAATTTATTTTTATAATTTTCATACAAAATAAAATTTATAAAATCAGATTTGTATGAAAATTAAAATTATTAAAATAATGATATCAATTTTCTGACTTCATCATACCATTTATATACCAAGGGCTAGTGTCGGCTTATAAACCCATTTACCTAAACACCCTGTATAATAATCGATAATACGCCTAAGTCGAGACGCATAAATTTTAAGGTCGTAAATTTATAAAGATTTGTTACTAAATCTTAACACAAATTTATATTCTTTTCATTAAATCTACTAATCACTAAACAACATGCATTTTTATCCTATTTCATTCACAAAGTATTTTGTTAGTCAAAATAAAATAAAAATTACAATCACAAAATACATTCATAATACTAGATAAAAATTCAAAGTAGGCAGATGTAATGAAAATAGGGCCTGCAAGTGGGCAGCCCTATCGCATCTTGTCATACCGTGACGTTCCGCGCGGCTGTTGACATTTATTTCAAAAATATGGCAGAGTTGGAATACTGTATAGATATTATTACCGTGGTAGTGCCACATAAACTTTCTTTTAAATTACTTTATGACATAAACTGCTGCGACATATTAAAACAAGGCTTATTTTTATGACCCTTTGGTTGCCTTTAAGTTGTTAGGGCCGGGACTTATTGTTATTGAAAAAAATTAGGTATTTTCGAAATTGAAATCTATAAAAAAACCGGCCAAGTGCGAGTCGGACTCGCGCGGGTGCGCCAAAGTTCACCTAAATTTTCAACTCCGAAAATTGGAAGTCCGAAAATGTTCATCCTAAAATTTTTCATCCTAACAATCACAATTCCTAACTACTCTGTCTCTAATGTTCATAATTCCGAATCATTCAACTTCATAATGTCATTAGCAATAAACATCTATTATACTTTTATTTGTTCTCCTAGATTTTCTAAACATAACCATATTTTACACTATTATTCAAAGTCATATCTTTTTTGTTTAGATTTCTTTCTTTAACGATATATTAAAGTTCAAGTTTGTTGGCATTAGCACGTATACTTGAGTCCCGCTCCAGTCATTCAGTCAAGTTCCAGAAACGAATCGGTCCTATTCATAATTATTGGTTTAGGTTAGGTTAGAACTGTGACCACAACGCACGAGCCGAGCGAGCGAAGCCAGAGTCCCGCTCCAGTCATTCAGTCAAGTTCCAGAAACGAATCGGTCNTATTAGACTCATATTTTTTATTTTCTTTCATAATTAAATAATAACAGTGCTACATCGAGTAGAAATGGCGCGACACGTCACGCTTGAGTAGAATTTTTATTCAAAAGTGATGTCACGCGACATTTCAACTCAATATAACACTGTAATTATTCGATTATGGAAAAAAAATATGAGTCTAATATTTTCTAATTATCTGTCTGACGGACTAAATAGAATTTCGATTTCATTACCTAGTCATCCTCCCTAATAGTACTTTTAAAGTAATAAATAGCCTTCATGAGCACACTATGGCTTGTTTTCTTTGTTTAAAAGTCTTGAATTCATCACATTTAGTCGAGATCAATTCACGGATGTACTGGACCTGGAAAGCAACCTTATATACCTACCTATCTAGTTATTATCTTTAAAAGTAGAAACAATCAACTTTCTTTAACTTTATAATTAAGAAAAACTTACTTACTGTCCATACATACATATGTGATGCAATAAATAAATGAATATGAATATGAAACAGATAATTACCATATTGAATACGTGGACTTACGACGTTGGATCCAAATATCTTGCCATATTGTTGTCTTTGGGCGTAAAAACCATTTTCAATTACGAGAGAGTTTTACATCCTGGCTTAAAAAAATGTATGGTTGATACATCTTAGCAAAAATACCAAAAACAAGCGTTCGGTTTTTACATCGTTTATAATTTATTTATCTTTTAGGCTATAGTTTTTTGGGGCGTATAAACATTTTTTTAGCGAATTTCAATATATCGAATATACAGCTCGATAGAGAAAAACATTCTGATTAAAATGGTATATATAACTCAATTTGGCCAAAATGGTTTATACGACAATTGAACCTGAAGGTGTCGAAATTAAGTAGGTACTAGCCCCCTTTACTAATAAAACTTACACGCTCGTTGAACAGTGTTTTAAAGTGACGTTTAGTATGGAAATGTCATTTTAAAACAGTGTTCAACAACTGTGTAACTTTTTATTAGTAAGGGGGTTATTTAGCAGATCTGATGACCGTTGGGACAGAAAAGTTCCCAAGGGAAGGCCTTATAGTCCAACAGAGGACGTCAATTGGCTGAAACGAACGAACTATTTAGTTTTTTTTCATCTTGACATCATGGGAATCGTCCATTTACCTCTGGTTAATTAGAAACTAGAGAGGGTCGCTTCTTCTGCAATATAAACCATTGATCTGTCACCTGACAATGATAACGAATTTTATAAGGAATTTGTTCGGAGTGGTTTCACTGACCGAGTCCGTATTATGTACAGACACTACCACGCACACGTGAACACCAAAGAGTATCAACAACAACACACACAAATACAACTGACTTTTGATTGCAAACAAAAAGTTTTTATTTAGTCAACCTTCGGCCTTCTTCGTCGTGACTGGCGGATGTCCAGTTAAATTCTTGAAGTTCTTTGTGGAATCTTCAACGTTTTATTTCTTGGTGTAATTTGTTCACCGTAATACATTTTGGTAAGTACCCAGGAGGTCCTGGGTATCTATTTTTACCTACTTTTAGGTTGAATGATCTTATTCTTTGCACCTACCTAAGCAATAAATTTTAGAGTCATATTACAAGTAGCTAGGTAGGTTTCTATAGAACAGAGATGCTATTGTTGCGAATTCTTTCATTATAATACAGTATATCCGTTTCATTAATGAATTATTGTATAATTTTATGAGGCATAATAAGTTTCAAACGGACGTCCTGTGGCAAAAATGATGATCATGAACATAGGCCTCTCCCAATGATTTCCATATTATCCCGGTTGGCAGCGACCTGCATCCGACGCCTTCCTGCTAACTTTAGGTCGTCGGTCCACCCCCTACGCTTTACGGTACGTGGCCTCCAATCCAGAACCTTGCAGCCCCGTCGGCCATCAGTTCTGCGTACCCACTCATGCCCTGTTCATTGCCACAGTTTTGCCCTGAAAATGCCACTTTGGCTTGCATAACCGTCGGGCTAACTTTAGTTCGTTTATGGATCCATTTTTGATTCGATCTCGTAAAGAAAAAACCGAACATAGCCCTCTTCAAAGGGTTTATTCCCATTGTCCCCACCGGCAGAGTGGCGACAACGGGAACAAAAATATATTAAACATTAATAAATTACCGTTGTCTCCACTGGTGGGGACAAATGGGAATAAAAATAAACACTCTGTGCAACACTGCACAGTACGCTGTGCAACTGAGCTTTCAGTGATGTTGATGAATAAATTGTAGGTAAAATGTCGAACCGCCGAGTCGTGGCTTTAGACACAGAATCCGTGGGGCTTGGCCCCGGAAACTGGGGGGCTGTAGCGCAGGTCTCCATGGTGGATCTGGACTCTGGGAAGAACTACAACGCGTACATTCGGCGGCAGGGCATCACGGACTACCGGACAGAGTTCAGCGGCCTCACGCCGCAGGTTTTGCAGGCTAAAGGTACGGGTCTTTTTCAGTTGCCCAAAAAAAAATTCCCATTTCCCCCCTGGGTAATTTATAGTGGGGCCAATGGGAATAACTGCCCTGCTGTCCTCTCGCTACGGCGGGTTACCAGTGCCACCCGAGAAGGCGAAGCCAGGGGAGGCTACTGGGACACACCGGATCGAGCGGGGCAGCAGGACAGGTATTCCGAGTTGGTCCCACCATATTGCCCCACGGGGGGGCCTATGGGAATTTATTTCCAAAAATGTCCCAGTCTCGCTCGCTTGTGAATGGCGATACTTAATGATGTTATTCACCTTAAAAATATTAATGGTTGCTATTGACGACATTGGCGTGCGTGCACTACTCACTCCCCACCAGGGATGTAGCTACCCTACCACCGAGGATCCGGAACTCCCGTTCTACAGGGGACCGTTTGTCCCCCAACAAATGGTTTATTCCCATTGGCCCCACTGGTGGGAGTTTAATAACTTTTTATTCCCGTTGTCCCCAGCGGCCGGAGGAGAAGCGACATGAGGACCAGCAAATGATACAGGGATCGTGTAAGGCACGCTTCGCCATCTATCAAATCACTGACAAATATGACTGAGTTTTTTTCCGCCACTTATTCTCAGCACCAGTCTATGTTGTCCCGAAGTGGTGGTAGGGCAAGCTATATTTGGGACGTGTATAAGTGCCCTAGAAAGGACCTATGTACTGAATAAACTATTTGAATTTGAACTGTATATTATTTACAGGGAGGAACTTCAACGACGTGAAGAATGAAGTACTGGACTGGATTAGAGACGCCATAGTGGTTGGACACGCCATCCATCACGACTTGAGAGGGTTGGGGATCGTCGTGAGGCAAGAGGACATAAGAGACACTTCGAAATATTGGCAGTTCACGCAAGTAAGTTTTTAAATCGATATGAGTTTGTTCCGGCGTTTCTTCTCAGCACTTACCATAAATGTTTGTCTCGAAGCGCTGGTAGGGCCCAAAAGATAAAGAGACATATAAAGTGCCCCATAAAGGCTACCTTTTCTTTTTTTATTATTTACATTTTGACGTTCATAAGTGATACTTGTGGTCTAAACTGAATAAATATTTCTGATTTTGATTTTGAAATCTCTTGGGACACGTTGTCTAAAATCTTTGTTCGAGGGTTCATCAGCTGTTTAGTGTAGGTATAGATCTTAAGTTAAAAAAATCCAAAAAATACCACACCAAGATATTAGGAAAAAGACAAAAGTCACAGATGCGCTATGTTATAGCAAGAAACTGAAGTGGCGCTGGGCCGGCCACATAGCTCGTCTGACAGATAATCGTTGGACTAAGCGATTAACTTCTTGGCTGGGTCCATCGGGTACAAGAAAGAGAGGAAGACCAACTACGCGATGGGCTAACGACATAGTGCAAGTGGCTGGCGAGCAATGGATGAACGTGGCAGGCGACAGGGACACTTGGCATTCTCTAGAGGAGGCCTTCACCTCCAACTAACGGGGGGTTCTTACTTCTTTTTTTTGCTCAATAATAAAGTAACTTCTAAATATTAGTATGTTAATTATTAGCATGTTTATTAGTTTTATTAGCATGTTTATTAGTTTTATTGTTAATTTTGTGTATAGTAAGAAATAAAAGGCTTTTTTATTTTTTTTTTATTTTATTTATAGATCTTAATAAATTTTAGTTCTTGAAAGTTTCCGCTAGGGGCGCTGTACAATCTGCCATACATTTAATGACATTTTTTTACGCGCTCACTAGTGATGACGTACTTTGATGTATAGATGACCCACGCTGAACTGTCCCACCAAACTCAATGACAGGGGGGCGCTACCATCGTTCAACTATATGGTTTCCAACATGGCAAAAATCGGAACCAGCGATCCGGTATAGACGGTGGCGCCCCGCTGTCAATGTCATGGACAGGACAGTTCAGTATTTTGGAACTATAAACTCACACTCAACCCTCTGTAAGCGAATTGGCTTTTGTTGTTTAATTATTGTTACACATAATATGCGAAAACATGTGAATGGTGTATAGTTTCTTAAGGAGTTGTTATTTGTCTTTATTGATTCACTATATTATTATGTTTTCCGAACAACAATAAAATAAATAAAATAAAATTCCTGCTAACTAGACCTTTGGTCGGCCAATAGTATACCAAGGCCCGAGGGCCTGAGGGCCGTATCTAGGCGGGCATGATGAGAGGCAATTGGCAATGCCCTAACTTAAAATAATTTTAGCAAACAAAACGAACCTAACTCATTTTTTCGACATTTCAGGCCAACAACGGTAAAACGCCAAGCCTAGCCTTCTTGGCTCAGCGATTCCTCAACAAAACATTGAGAAGAAATGGCCGCCATTCGTGCATGGAAGATGCGCAAACGACTATGCAGCTGTATAGGCTGGTCGCCGACAGGTAAATAATATTTTTTTAAACTTGAATTAATTGGGGGAGGCCTATGTTCAGCAGAGGATGTCCTGTGGCTGAAATGATTATGAAAACTAGAAATCGATCGAACCCACGACCTTTTGCTTGCCGGGTTACAGCTGGCAACAGTTTTAACAGACTTAAAAAAGGAGATTCTTTCTTTATTCACTTTTTTTCAGTCTGATTTTGAAAATCTTTGTGTTTTTATTTAATAGATATCTTAGTGTTTTTATGTTTGAAACAGATACTTTCTACGTGGTTCCATTCGGCAATTTTTTTTCTAACTAAAGCTAGCCTAAAACAAACCTGATTTTTAATTCTAAGTAATAATATTAAATAATTTTGAATTCGTCAGCTGGGAAGCCGAGTTAAACAACTGCTACAGTTCCGAAGAATCAGAATCGGAGGAAGAATACTACGAATCCGATACTAGCTCCAGCTCTGATGATGATTATGGTTATTATAACAATTATCGTTACTAGCTGGAGCATGCAGTGCACTTTAAAATAAAAATTTGTGTTATTATTTCTAATAACTTCTTATAGCCTGCTCCAATTCACCCTGGCAATTAATAAAGTATGATAACGACACCATCCGGCACGAAGGACCAGAATTTAGTGTAAAAATATTGTATTGTTGAAATACAAAGTTATTGCGAAACACGACGCCATTATTTTGTTAAATACAAATGATATTATAACTATTTTGAGAGTTCATAATAACAGGAAATTAGTGTTAGTTCAGTTTTTAGTACAGTCAGCAGCGTCAGACCATGTCATTTGTATTGCAAAGTCGCACCTAGGACAACGTCATAAGAAGCGAGTGTTTATCTTGTTCTTGTTGTGTTGTCGGCTGTACAACTAAAATGCTTCGAAAAAGCTTTATTTACAACCCGATCGAACTAAGTGCGCTCCTCGCTGGAAATTTCAGACTGCATAAGATTGTTAATTCATTTATGGGGATTAATGGGGAAGTGTATTAAACTTTTCAATAAATTACCACAAACTGTTGAAGAATTGCCCATTCATAAATTTAAAGCACATATTATTATTAAAAGCACCTTAATGAAAAAGGACTACTATAAAGTTGATGATGATTATATTATAAAAGATAAAAATGTTTGGAATGATCAACTACCTAGCTCGCATCAATACTTAGACTATAATTTGTATATTTTAAAGACCGTAAACCCTTGAAAAGGAGGCTTACAATAGTGACTGAATTTCTTGCGCTGCTTCTTCTCAGCACGCACTGGCCCATTTATTGTCCCGAAGCAGTGGTAGGGTTAATACTGGGACGTGTAAAAGTGCCTTTTAAAAGCCTATTTGCAAAAATAAACCGTCCGTACCAGAGCGTCGATGTGACGTCACGGCTGCCAGTTGCGCAGTTAACTCGACCGGATTGTACAACGGAACTGCTTCGAAAAAACTGTTTGTTAAAGTTATTCAATGTGCCTTTTATACAAGGGTTACTTGTGAAGTTGTGAGAGAAAAATCGTGTGATTCTTAGAATGCTGGTGAGTTGTTATAATTGAATTTTAAATAGGTTTGGGAAACCATTTATTAATACTTCTGTATGATTATTTTTAAGTTTCCGTTGATTAAAAGTGGTTATTCCCAGTTGCCCCCACCGGTGATGCGCCCACTGGGGACAGCTGGGATCTTTTACAAAAAAAAAACCAGTCTCCCTATCTTTCTCTAAATAGATTAATAATTATTATGAAAACCATGGAAATAAAGTTAGTTTATTATTATCGCGTTCAGATAAACAGACGATACTTTGTTCAAAAAATTGTAGCAATTTTAGCCGTTAAATAATTAAAATACCGTGTTCACAAGCTGGGGATACTGGGAATTTTTGTAAATAAATTCCCAGGTACCCTCAGTGGGAGCAATCGTTGTGGGGGCAACTGGGAATTCGGAATAACCATCAAAAGGTGCTAAATTCGCATTTCATTTCGTTTCTGTTATAAAAGAACGTATTTTAAGGGATCTATCTTTATTAATTAGAGCTTATTAAAAAGTTACTATAAGTATTTTTAATTTAATTTTTTACGTTCGTTTCACGCGTAGTTGAGAAGCGAGTGCCTTCTGATTGTTTTGAGAAAAAAAATACAAATTAAATGTCCTTGTACAAGGTTATAGTATTTGGCCGGTTAATATTGAGATGTTTTAGACTTGAAATAGTTTGCACTAGCTAGTTTATTTTTATTTCTTTTTAGAGTTAATTCATTTTAGTTTTATTTTAATTTAGTCAGTATCTTCTAGTGGTGAGTTGTCTTAATACCTACGTAAGAATGTTTTTATTAAGTAGAATATCTACCCTGTCTTATAACATTGTTAATTGTTATACTGTGTATTATTAAGAAATAGTATGATAATAAAAAAAAATCTAGTTTTATTATTGCTTTTAGTACCTACCCAAGTCAAAAGTTAAAAAGTTCGTCATAGTTGGTTATAGTTATAGACGCTCCCCTTCGAGTGACGTCATATCGCCAGCGGCAAACTTAAAGCGAACGGATAGTACCCACACTAGGGCTTGCAATATCGGATAGTTTTCAATTCCGGAACTGATTTCCGATATTGGGCACTCAACTCCGGAATTCCGGTTCTAGTTCCGGAATTGGTCAAAAAAAGAAAGCGCCTTCCGACAAACACGTACATGTATGTGGCCTCCACTTCAGAACCTTGACCGATCGGCCGTCTGTTCTACGTACTAGGCAGGGCGCCCATTATCACTTTAGCTTGCTAATCCGATCGCTATAATATCGTCACCGTCGTGGCAGAATTAAATAACTGACAAAACCAAAGTTGCGAGATATTCACGTTTTTGTGATTTTTTTCGTTAAAAATGGCGATAACTTTTAAGGGTAAAAATATTTTACTGTCGGTCTTTTGATATTTTATACAGCAAATTTACCTTTATTAAATCAATATTCTTCGATAACGTTATTTTGTATTATTTTAAATAAAAAAAATTAAAATGTAATTATTTAGTTTTGCCACAACCGTATTTTACAACTAAGTTGCAGTTATTTAGTTTTTGCATGTCACTTATTTAGTTTTGCCACAACCAAGGTATTACAAAAACGAATATTTCCATTGAATAAGTACACTTGTTTAACCCTCGCTGTACGAGGTGGGGTGTGACACACCCCAGGCCTTTAAAAATCGCCATAATTTTAAAAATTTGCAAGTGCTGAATTTGAAATTCTCAGTAGCTGGAATTATGGCGCTGCTGCTTCGATCAGCGCTGCAAAATCAGTCCAGCGGTGTCTACCAACTGAGTTACATGCCTTTAAAGTGCGTGTGGGTGTCACACACCCCACCTGGTACGGGACGTTGTTAAAAAAGTTAAAAAATAATTCAACAGTTTTGGTATAATTTATATATTTTTAGCTTTGTTAATTGAATAAAATTCAATACAAATAATATTTTTCGTAATTTTCACGGAATCTGAAATTTTCAAGCACTTTTAGTCAAATGAGATGACTTTTAGTGCGAACCTGGAAGTTTAGTACTGAGATCCGAAGATGTATGTGAACATACACTTATGGGCTACAATTTATACTTGGTGATACAATTTATGGGCTACTGAAATGGAACAGCATATTTTATAAATAAATAAAATTGTTACGCTCCCATTTTATGTATTGAGCATACTCATTTTCTTTCATCAGAATTGTAATAAATTGAAAACCGATAATCAAAATAAATTTATACCCTTCCAGTTTTTAATTTACTTTTAAATTATAAGTAAATAACGGGACTATTCCCACCTCTCGTTCCCACCACTGCAACTCCTGTGTAGCCAGGATCTACAGCTTGACCGCCACAAAAACCCAACCAATGAAGGTCAAGTTTGTCCCGGGGGAAAGTTAAACTGTCATTGGACCCGCAACGAAATTAATCAGAAGAACATAGGAGGAGTTCGAAATTAAGGTTCGACTTCCCTCCATTGCAAAGCGGATGACAGGTGACAAACAAAGGTTTAAAACCTTTAAGAAAAGATTATGCACCACGGACAATAAATTAAATTAAGGGGGCCTATCTTATGAGCAATTAGCAACTACCTGCCAATAATATTTTTCACAAAATCGCTTAAAAGCACGGAAATTTTTCCTTGTCGCGACAAGATCGGTGTAATAAATTGCGGAAACAGATGTATGTTGTATTGAATTAAGCATTATATCACGTTCATGTAAAGGTTCCCAAAAGGTAGGCCTTCGGGTGAACAACATGGAAAAACGAAGCTTTTGTTGGTTAGGAGCTCGAATCTTGAGATTGTTGACAAGTATGTCTACCTCGGACAAACGTTTCAGCTAAGTAGAGAAAGAGGTCGAATCCAACTCGGCTGGGTAGCATTCGGGAAACTACACAACATCCTTTCGTTCAAAATATCTCAGTGCCTAAAGACAAAAATCTACAATCTGTATGTGTTGCCACTGATGACGGCTCGGGAACGCGGCCTCTTACTCAAGTTGCACAGCGTGCTTTGAAGAGGGCTATGCTCAGTTTTTCTGTACAAGAGACAGGGCACATTATTACGCAGANCTTTAGTTCGTTTACGAATCTCCTCATTTCTGGTTCGATCTCGAAAAGAAACACCGAGCATAGCACTCTCTATACCATGGTGTGCAACTTTGAGCTTATTATAAGAGGCATATAGTGAGAGGCCACTTTTCCGAACCCTTGTCATCACTACTGGTAACACACACTGATTGTAGACTTTCGTCTTTAGGCACTGAGGTGTTTTATTATTATTAAAATTTTATTTATTTTATTTTTGGTCGAAAAGATGTTATGTAGTTTCCTGAACGCTACCCAGCCGAGTTGAATTCGACGTATTATTACATCTCTCTGCCTCACAGCTCGCTGCAGAGGAATCGTCCTCGTGCTCAGCCATACTCAAAGACCTTCTCATAGTCTAAGAACGCCAGGCATATTGACAAGTTAGCCTCTTCGGTCTTCTGTATAACCTGCCGTAACGTATAGATACGGTCTAGGGTACTGTTAACTTTTCGATAACCAGCTTCTTCGAGAGGCTATAAGTCATCGAACCTACGCGCGAGACTATTCGTGATGGCTCTCAAAAACAGCTTGTAGACATGAATCAGAAACCAGAAGGGTATGTAATTCCTTAATAAGGCTTTTACCCCTTGAAGAAAAACACCACCAAGCCTTTGTGTTCCGTGCCTCTGGCATTATTCCCTGGAGTAAGACGGAGTTACAGTCTCAGAAGGACTTTCAGTATCGGTTTATCACCCGCCACGTTCAGAAGCTCCGAGGTTATTTCGTCATCACCCGGTGCCTTGTTCATTAGCTGTTTGAGAGCCATCCTAGGCTCATATGGGCTGATGTCCGGGATATATTCGATATAGTGTCGAGTTAACTTAGCTCTTGGAACTGTCCTGTGGCTGAGCTATTAATAGGTTTGGTAACCGAGGTATAATATGGCTGTCCATAAAAACTTTTCGATCTCACCCAGAACCCTCAGCTTTTGTTGAATTTACACTACCATCAGCTGTCTTCAGCTGGCTTCGCCCAATAGAGTTGTATCTACCGAACATTTTGGAACTTTGGTTTCCGCTCTATTGCCTCTTTAATATTATTAGTAATAAAGTTGTGAATACATTTCTCAAGGACTTCCTTATCTAAGGACCTACTTTGATACTTAAACGTTTTGGAAACTTAAAATAATTTATGAAAAATTTCAATATCGGAATACGATATTGACTTCAGTTCCGGAATTGAAATATCGGAAAAAATCTATCCGAAATTCCGGAGTTACGAAATTCCGGAATTCCGGTATTTAAGCCCTAACCCACACTAAAGTGTCGACGACACTAGCTACTTTCTTGCCATAACGAGCATTTAATGTCTCATATTATTTTTTCAAAATCTTGCAAAGCTATGCTTATCACACCCGTGACGTTGTTAAAATCAAATTTAAAATACAACAGTAGGTACTTACCTTCTCCAGGATTGTCACACATGTTGCTCAAAAACAAAAAACATGAATTCTTAAAGTTTCTATACTCTTCTTTTTTATCTTTTACCCTTATAGCGCATATTTTCGTGTTATTCGACGAACAAATATCAATTCTGTTGTTACAAATCGCATTTATATGTTTGAATTTGAGATGAGAATACACGTTTTCACCGTACACTTCTGGCAATTTCGAATGTACACTGTAGCAGTTATTTTGATGCAATGTTACCATGAAACACAATGTGCTGAAAGTCACGAACATTTTCTATTTCTTTGATTACATACTCATGGATCGAGTTAACAAAATGGCAGTTAAAATTTAATTGAAGGCGGTATGTCGTAAAGTTGGCTATTTTAATTTTCATGTTATTAGGAATACTTACCTAATTTTGCATACAAAAAATAAAGATTTTTGTGAAGTTAACTCTTTTTGCGGTTTATTCCCGTTATCTCCACTGGTGGCTCCAATCCAATGTATTATATTTTTAATTACCATTGTCCCCTCTCCTCAGTCCGGTGGGGACAATGGGAATTAAAAAATAATCCACCAGCGGGGTCAACGGGAATAAGCACTTTTTACATTGATTATACAGTAACTACTAAGTATACCCCTAGCAAAGATTTGTAGTTAGTATCTAGTCATACATAAAGTCTGAGATAATGTAAGTACCTATTTGAGATACTCATTATTTTAATAGATTACGAACTTATTGGTTACTAAAAATAAAACAAATAATACCATAAAATATCCTCTTTATTTGTACAAAAGATATCAACAGTATAATTATCTATAAATTAAATGGCATTAACAATATTAAAATATTACATGATATTGCTTGGTTACAAAACATTGCAAAATTTACTAAAAATAGTATAATGTTTAGAGACCAACAACATTAAAAATCTCGCTGCTATCATCTTAATCTATTTTACTTTCCCACTGTCCCCCCGGTGGACATTCCGAATGAGTTGCTGTATCCGCCACCAGTGAGGATACTGAACTAACCATATTCGGTTTATTCCCGTTGTCCCCACCAGTGGAAATAACGGGAATTAATCAAATAATTAAAATTTAATATACTTTTTATTCCCGCTGTCCCCACCGGTGGAAATAACGGAAATAAGAAAAAACAATTGAATTATATTTCCAGTTCCACCCAAGAAAAAGTCTGGTGGGGACAATGGGAATAAACTAAATATTCTAAACTTACAGGTGCGGGTTGCGTTCGTTTGAATGACCGCAGATTGATGGAAGCGTAGTGTGAGTTTACATCAAATATTCGATATCGAGTGCGTCAAAAAAATCTATGAAGATTTTAGTTCTTAAAAGTATCCGCTAGGGGCGCTGTACAATCCGTCATACATTTAATGACATTTTTTACGCAGTCGACATGACATCGAATGCGTTTGACATAAACTCACACTATAGATGACCCACGCTGAACTGTCCCACCAAACTCAATGACAGGGGGGCGCTACCATCGTTCAACTATTTATGGTTTCCGACATGGCAAAAATCGGAACCAGCGATCCGGTATTGACGGTGGCGCCCCACTGTCAATGTCAGGGGTAGGACAGTTCAGTATTTTGGAACTATACGCCCCTGTTCTATGTTTATAGAAATAGTTAAAAATATCGCACACATGAAAACTTATCGGTGACATAAACACTGTTAGTAAAGAATTTTATTTACAAACTAGCTTTCCGCCCGCGGCTTCGCGCGCGTGAACTACATTATCTACATATTTTACGGAACCCTATTCTTTTTAAATAAAATTTAGCCTATGTTACTCGTGGATAATGTAGCTTTCGAATGGTGAAAGAATTTTTAAAAACGGTCCAGTAGTTTTTGAGCCTATTCATTACAACCAAACAAACAAACAAAGTTTTCCTCTTTATAATATTAGTGTAGACACACAAAAATTGATCCAAAATTAGCTCTGCATGGTTTGCTATTAGATTAGATAGGTTTATAGTAGACACTATTCATAGTTTAGAGATAAAAAAATAACGTTAGTAAAAAATTGACAATAATTTATTTGGTATTGGTTTGCCTCTGAATTATTAAACATTAATAAAAACGAGTTTATTTATAAGATTCACTAATAACGGTTCTATATTGGCTCACATAAAATTCTAAATCCTATTCTTTGTCTTACTACCGATTTGTGTTCATAATAATCTCTCTTCATAATTTTATTTTTCATACTTTTTTTATTCATACTTTTTTATTACTACCATCGGAGCTCATAACAGTTAGTAATCATATTTTTTTTATCAATACTGTTACTGCCAAGAACCATTTAAAATACATAATTTTTATTTTCAGATCTTTTTTCTTCATAACATTCATTGATCATATTGTTTTAATTAATAATGTTGTTACTAAGAACATACTTCAACTCATAATGTTGTTGTTCAGAATAATTTACTTTATAACAGACATACTCGTATCTTTAAAAAAATCATATATAATTTAATAGAGTAGATAAGCATGCAGAGCATGCAGCATGAAAGCAAGCATGCAGCATGCATTGGTATCTCCTCGTCTCCGGCGCTGCGGGATGTGCAGCCCTTCCGCCCTTGCGTAACGAGGCTCAGGCACCCACGCTTGCTTCCGCAGCTTCGGCTTTTTGGATCGCCATCGGCGCCTTCGGCGCCTCGGCGACCAGCCTCAGCCGCTCCAGCTCACCCGGGCGCCTGAGCCTCGTTACAGCGGGCGAGGGCTGCCCTCCCTCCGCGCCTCCGGCTTTTAAATTACACTCTAGGGGTAGGGCAGACAAGACTACGTGGAGTCGGTTTTGCAGCGATTCGTTTCTGTCACGTTAGTTTTGTGGCACAAAATATTGCCTGTTTGGACCATTTCAAATTAATTTCATGTTAAAATACGATTTAATACTAATATAAACATCATGATTTTCAATAATATGGATACACTTATGAGTAATAAATGTATGAAAACAAATATTAGGATACATCACATTTATGAATATTATAGTTATTTATTCGAATGATTATGAGTTTCGATCATTAGTATAGAAAAATATATGAAAACAAATATTAGTAAAAACGAAGTGTATGATTAGTGATATTATGAATATCAATGATTATGTTTTTAAATATGTAGGTTTTAAATTTTTTATGAAGAATGATCATTATGGTATCAAATTGTATGAGAAATATTTTCGGACCTCCAATGATAGGAATTGAAAAGTTATGTAAGAAAATGCGCTACCACTAATAACACATTGGAATTTTAGAGTAAGTAGGAATACAAAATAATCTCAAGTCAAAATCTCAGTTGGCGCCACTGGCGATTAAGGTCCTGTCACTTATTTGTGGCTAAGATAGTAGCGCCAACTGATGAGTGCTGAAGTGGAGAACTATCACTAGTTGGCGCCACTGGCGAATAAGGTTTGTGTGGCGCCAACTGGACTGGTGAGAACTATGTAATAGGAATATCGCATTTGCACTCACTAATTGGCGCCACTGTTTTGTAAGGTTTGTATGGCGCATTAACTGGTGACTGGCGAAAAGGGAGGCCTATCGCATTTTCACTTACCAGTTGGCGCCGCTGTCGAGTAAGGTTTTATGGCGCCAACTGGTGAGACAATTAAGGAAAACCACATTAAATTAAGTTGCAGCTTTTTATAATACATTTTGATCATTCATACTAGTTCATACAGCTTCTGAAACAACTTATGGGAAAACAGTAGGAATGTCAAAGGCAGTGTTATGGCAAAACTGATTAATATTATGGTACAGATACACATGCTCATCATTATCAGAGTAAATACAAATGAGTAGGTCATTTTCATAGAAACGCACCGAGCGCGGTTTGTATGTGAGCGCGCCAATACGTATGCGGCGCGCACGCACACACTGACAAAATTCGGCGCAACCACGACTGGCTCCCCGCGTGCGCGCCGCATACTTGTTGGCGCGCTCACATACAAACCGCGCCCGTGCGTTTCTATGAAGATGACCTACTCATTTGTATTTACTCTGTTTATATGGAGAAGACAAATCTATGAATGACAAACTGGAAGACACAACAAATTCTATGAGTATACATTCAAAAGAAACTGCACACTCGGAAAATGCATTAATTAACAAAAATAACATAAAAAAATATTACCGATCTTAGCTACATTCACAGCTGAAGTGTTTTTCACCTGTTGAAAAAACTTCTTTTAAAAATGTCAAAAGGAGATGGTAAAAAAACGAAATCGATTAAATGGGTATCAGTAGTTTCATTATAAAGGACGTAGCACACTTATCAACCCGGAAAGGGATCGTAACGGTATCAACTCGAGGCGGTCAGTATTCTTTGTATGAAACTCCATACTGCAACGCACACTTATCCGCACCGCAACGTAAACGCCTCGCTTCGCGGTTGACAGCGCGCGAAAGGCGCTACGGTATTGATCCCTTTCCGAGTTGATAAGTCTGCTATGACTAAAAGCCCGGTCTGTGAGCACGTAGAATTTTGTCCAATGACCCCTAGCTACCCATCCTTATCGCTCGCGCGTAATTATATTGCTGTCGCGACTGCGCGACGGGCGCCCGCAGAGAGTGTGCGAGCGCGATAGCAACATAATTACGCGCGAGCGATAAGGATGGGTAGCTTGGGGTCATTGGACAAAATTCTACGTGCTCACAGACCAGACGCTATGACCTAATTTTACCCCACCAAAAGACTTCCGATCGACATCAATAGGGTATAGGAGTTAAAGACTGACAAAATATGTACGAAAAAATCATGAGTTGCTGACTTTTACCAGTTTTTCTGATATTGTCACTATATTATTATAAAAAAATATAATTTCATCACTGGATTTTGAACATTATGTCTGTATTATAAGGCTCTAATCAGTGTCGTAATGTCAACAGTATAAAATATTTTAAAATTGTACTGTTTGAGTATAATTATCCTGCTTTCGCCTCCGAGATTTATTTTACCGTGTAGTACCCCTGTACGACAAGCCAATCCGCACACAATATTCAGCGCAGTAGTAGTAAAAAACAAAAGAGCGGGCAACCCCACCCCTACCACGCTGTGGGCTCGGTGTCCGAGCGGTCTCATTCCTTTGTGCGCACGCGCAACGACCGCACGCAGTAAAAGAAAAATGCTTAAGTG